>NW_026652277.1:71273562-71288991 GCF_009828535.3 Hylobates moloch
AAAGAATGATATTAGACATTTATCTTAAGCGATACACAAAAATTATCTCACAATGGATGAAATATCTAAACATAAGACCTGTAACTGTAAAACTCCTGGAAGAAAACATAGCAGCAAATCTTCATGACATTGAACCTCACAATGATTTATTTGATGTGACACCAAAAGCAAAAGTAACAAAAGCAAAATTAGGCCAGTGGGACTACATCAAACTAAAAAGCTTCTGCACAGCAAAAGAGGCAATCCACAAGATGAAAAGACAACCTACAGAATGGGAGAAAATACTTTCAAGCCATGTATCTGATAAGCCATGGAAATCCAAAATGTATAAAAAACTCCAACAACTCAACCCCCCAAAAAAACAAATAACATGATTTAAAAATGGGTAAAGGTCTTGAATAGATATTTTTCTAAAAAAGACATATGATAAAATGCTCAACATCAATCATCAGAGAAGTAGAGATCAAAACCTCAATGAGATGGCACTTTTAGCTTTCGAGGTTACTAAAACATACATGCACACACATACATACACACAAGTAACAAGTATTGGCAAGGATGTGAGGAAATTGGAAACTTTGTACACTGTTGGTAGAAAGGTAAAATGGTGCAATCACTAAAGAAAATTGTATGGAGATATCTCAAAAACTTACAAATATTATGTGATCCAGCAATCCACTTCTGAGTATATATCCAAAAGCATTGAAATCATAATCTCCAGAGGCTTAGCACTTCCATATTCACTGCAGCATTATTTACAACAGTCAAAAGGCAGAAACAATCTAAATGCCATCAATGAATTACCTAATAAAGAACATGTGATATAATACATTTGATATTTAGCCTTAAAAACAAAGGAAATTATGCCATTTTGAACAACATAGATGAACCTAAAGGACGTTATCCCAAGTGAAATAAACCAGTTACAGAAGAATGAATACTTCATGATTCCACTTAATGAGGTATCTAAAATAGTCAGATTCATAGAGAGTAGGACAGTGGTTTCCTTAAACTAGGGAGAGAAGAAAACAAAAGGTTGATGTTCAATGACATGAAGTTTTATTTATGCAGAACCAAAAGTTCTACTGATCTGCTGTGCCTATAGCTGACAGTACTGTGCTGTAAACAGTTAAAAAATGAGAGGATATATCTCATGTTAAGCATTCTTACAAAAATACCTAGGAATAAAAATACCTAGGAATAAAATACCTAGGAATAAAGCTAACTAGGGAGATGAAATATTTCTACAAGGAGAACTACAAAACACTGCTCAAAGAAACCAGAGATGACACAAATGGAAAAATACTCCATTAAAATCAATAACAAGCAAAACTAGAAAATTCACAAATACGTGGAAATCAATGTACTCTTGAACAACCATTATGTCAAAAAGATATCGAGGGAAATTAGAATGTATCTACATATAAAAAAAGACCAAAAACACAAAATAACAAAAGTTATGGATGCAGCTAAAGTGGTATTGAGGTAGTATAGCAATAAACATCTACTCTAAACAAGAAAAATGTCCAAAAACAAACCCACCTTACTTTAAACTTCAAGGAAGAAAAAAGGAACAAATTAAGCCCAAATTTACCAGAGGAATTAAATAATAGAGATTAGAACAGAAATTAAATAAATCAAATACAGAATAGGAAAACAATAGAAAAAAAACGATGAAATACAAAATAATATTGGCGAATCTTAGCTAGACTAACCAAGAAAAAATAGAGAAGACTCAAATAAAATCAGAAATAAAAGAAGAACTCATGCCATAAAATGCAAATGATCATAAGGGATTACCATAAACAATTATTTGACAATAAATTGGAAGGCCAAGAAGAAATGATAAATTTCTGGAAATGTACACCCTACCATGACTGAATCATGAAGAAATAGAAAACTTAAAGAAATCAATAATGAATAAGATTGAATCAGCAATAAACTGATTAAAAACCTCTCAGCAAAGCAGCTCAGGAAGAGATGGCTTTGTTAATATAATGCCACTAAACATTTTTTAAAAATACCAGTTATTTATATACTCTTCCAAATTACTGAAGAAAAACCACATTTCCAAACTCATTAAACGAAGCTAGTATTTCTGTGATATCAAAACCAAAGCCTTTGTAACACAAGAAAAGTACAGGTCAATATTCTTGATGAATAAAGATGCAAAAAATTCTCAACAAACTGAAATACTCACAAACAGAATGCAACAGCACATTAAAAGTACCAACCACAGCAAGGCTCGCCTCGCTGTGGTGGCACAGGCTCCAGCCTCCAGCATGTGGTGGTGCCTCTTCCTTCTCCTAGTCCTCCAGCCCAGCAGGAGAAGCTCCCGATGCCGGCCGCCCTCCTACTGCTCTGTCGCCACCACCAACCGCAGCGAGGTAGTGTCCCAGGCTCCAGGGCTCCAGGCTCCATCCACCCTCCGGCCTCCAGCAGGCGAAAGGTGGCGACCTCCCCCAGTGCTCTAAGGCAGGCGCAGAGCAGCTCCTCCGCTCCACACAGAAGAACCTGAAATGAGGTGAAGCGAACTCAGCATGTTTTATATACCGAGGTTATGCAAATGAGGTTCCTGGAATACATGTTCTGATTGGACGAGAGAAAAACCTCTAGGCCTACTCTGATTGGACTTTATTTTCATGCTGTGATTGGTTGTGTTAAGACTTGTTCTCATCCAATCAGAATATGATAATAAAGTCCAATCAGAGTAAGCCTGGTGCTTTTTTCTCATCCAATCAAAACATGCAGTCCAGGAACCTCCGTGGGCCTAACTGCAGCATATAAATGATGCTGAAGACGAATGATGCTTTTCCAGGTTCCGCCATCTTCCTGTCTGGTGGGGCGTGGAGGAGTAGAAGTCCGGAGTCACTGGCTGTGTGCTGGAGGCTAGAGCCGTGGGAATGCGGCTCGCCTCGCTGCGGTTGTTGACAGCGATGGAGACAGCGCGGCTGGAGGTAGGAGAAGGAAAACAGTTTTGGGCTAGATGGAGGGGAGTAAAGAGGGTAGTTAGTGCCAAAGGGAAAAAAGGATAGCTTAGCGGGAGAAGGCGTCACGAAAAGATGGCGGGGAAAAAAATTTTGGGGTAGATGGAGGCGGGAAAACAGGGTGGAGCGGGAGGAAAGGAAAGTTTTGCAGAAAGACGGTGGGTGAAAAGTTTCAGGGTGGATGGAGGGGAAAAAGAGGGTTGCAAGTGGGAGGAGGGAAGAGAGGGTGGTGATGGGGGAAAACGGGGGCAAGCAGTAGGGAGAGAAGGTTTTGTGAAAAGACGGTGGGGAGAAAATACGGGGGGGGGGCAGTTTTTGGGTAGAGGAGCAAAAGAGGGCAGCAAGTGGGAGAAGGAAAAAGAGGGTAGCCAGCAGGAGGAAGACAAGGTTTTGTGAAAAGACAGTGGCAGAAAAGAAAGACGGTGGAGAAAGAAAAGACAGTGGGTAAAAAGTGTTTCAATACATGGAGGGGGGAAAGAGGGTGGCGACAGGGAGCAGGGTTAGAGGGTTGGGAAAACGACGGAAAAATAGTTTGAGGTAGATGGAAGGGCAAAAAAGAGGGTGGCAAGCAGGATGGGGAAAGGAGCACGAGTGGTCAAGGAGGGAGACTGAAAAAGATGGGGAAAGTTTTGGGGGGTAGATAGGGGAAAGAGGGAGGTCAGCAGGAGTGGGGCGAAGGCTTTGTGAAAAGACGGGGGCAAATGTTTGGGTGGATGGAGAAGCGGAAGAAAATGGCAAGGAGAAACGGGGGCAAAGACAATGAAGAAAACAGTTTCTGGGTAGATGAGGAGGGGAAAAGAGGGTGGTGAGCAGCAGGGATGGGGAGAAGGTTTTGGGAAAAGATGGGGAAAATGTTTTTGCTTAGATGAAAGAGCAAAAGAGGGTGATGAGAGCGGGGCGGGGGGGCGGAAGGGTAGCCAGGGATAAGGGGAAAAGACGGTGGGAAGAAACAGTGGGGAAAGGGTTTGGGTAGATGGATGGGGAAAAGAGTGTTAAGCAGGACAGTAGAGGCGGCTTTGTGAAATGATGGTGAGGAAAAAATGAAGTTTGGGGGCAGATGGCGGAAGAAAAAGGGTGGCGAGAGGGAGGCGGCCGGCCAAAGGAGGTCGGGAAAAGAAGGTAGGGAAATAATGGTGGGGGACAAAGGTTTTGGGTAGATTTTTTTAATAACATCATTTGTATTTGTGCTTTTGAGTAGTTTGGGTTCTTTATATAGTTTCTGTATGAACCTCTTGCCTGATGCATAGTTTGCAAGTACTTGCTTCCATTCTCTGGGTTGTTTCTTCATTTTTAAAAAAATTTTAAAGTTTTTTAGACAGAGTTTTGCTCTGTCGCCCAGGTTGGAGTGCAGTGGCACGATCTTGGCTCACTGCAAGCTCTGCCTCCTGGGTTCATGCCATTTTCCTGCCTCGGCCTCCTGAGTAGCTGAGACTACAGGCGCCGGCCATCACGCCCAGCCAATTTTTTGTATTTTTAGTAGAGACGGGGTTTCACTGTGTTAGCCAGGGTGGTCTCGATCTCCTGGACTCGTGATCGGCGTGCCTCAGCCTTCCATAGTGCTGTGTGTACAGGCGTGAACCACCGCGCTCGGCCTGTGTGTTCATTCTACCGATTGCTTCCTCTGCTTTGCAGAAGCTTTTATGTTTAATGTAATTACATCTTTGCTTTTGTTTCTTGTGCTTTTGATGTCTATTTGAAAATTCCTTGGTCTCTCCAGTTTCATGAAGCATTTATCCAATGTTCTCTAGTAGTGTCATAGTTTCAGGTCCTACATTTAAGTCTTTATTTTGAGTAGATGTTTGTATATGGTAAGATAACGGCCTAGATGGATTCTTGTACATGTGGGTGTTGGGTTTTCCTACCACAGTTTATTGAAAAGATTGTCCTTCCCAAATGTGTGTTCCTGGTGCCTTTGTTAAAAATGGGTTAATAAATGCATGAATTTATCTCTGATTTCTTTGTTGTGTTTCTCTTGTCATTTGTTCGTCTCTGTCTCTCCCCCGCCCCTTTTATTGATAGTACCATGCTGTTTTGATAGTACCATGCGTACTATAGATTTGTAGTGTATTTTGAAATCAGGTGGTGTGATGCTTCCAGCGTTTCTTTTTATTCCAGATTCTTTTGTCAGGTATTTTGCATTTCCATATGAATTTTAGGCCGGTCTTTTCTATTTCTACTAAGAATGCCTGTTGTAATCTAATGCTGTCCTTCCTGTAACTTAAGACGGATTGCATTGATTCTGTAGATTCTGCTGATAAAGATATTTTAACAATATTCTTCTAGTGCATGGACATGGGATATCTTTCCGTTTACTTCTGTTTCAATATCTTAAAAGGGGTTAATATTCAAAATACATAGGCAGCTCAAACATCTCAATAGCAAGAAAACAAACAATTGTGCTTTTTAAAAATGGGCAAAAGACCTGAATCGACATTTCTCAAAGATATATGCGTGGCCAACAGGTATATGAAAAAATGCTGAATGTCACAAATCATCAGGGAAATGCAAGTTAGAACCTCAAGGAGGTATCACCTCACACCCGGCATATGTATTTCTTTCTGAAGATTTGTTTTTGTTGGCAAGATTGTTCTTTTTTGCTTGTTTTGTTTGTTTGATATATTTTCTTTCCTGTAAGCACATTTATTGAAGTGTAGCAAACTAAAAAGTGCACAGATCAGGAATGTCTAGCTCTACGTATTTTTCCAAGGTGAACCGCCACACAGATGAACTCTTAACAGAATTACCAGCACCCCAAAACCTTCTTGTATCTTTTCCCAGTCACAATCCTGTTCTCCCATCTTGCCAAACTGTTAGTATACATAAGATGATTTCACTTATAAAAAGGTTTTAAAAAGATAAAACTATTTTGTTCAATATTATGTTAGTGAAATATATTGGTGGTATTGTTTGTAGTAGTGTTTCATTTACTTCAGTTTCTACATAGAATTACCATTGTGTGTAAATACAAGTAGGGGATGGTTAATATTTTTAAATTCTTGAAATTTTTATTGGGGTAATTGTAGATACACATGCAGTAGGTAGTACAAAAGAATACAACGAGATCACATGTATTATTCACCTGGTTCCCCCTGGTGGTAACATTTTGCAAAACTGTAACAACCAGGTCATTGACTGATACAGTCTACCAGCCTTGTTAAAACTTTCCCTGTTTTATTTGTATTTTGCGTGTACATGTGTGCACATAGCTCTCTGTAACTATGTCACATGTCTTAGCTCCTGAATCCACCATAGTCAATCCAGGGCAGCTCCATCCCCTCAGAATTCTCTGGTGCTGTGCCTTTAAAATCACACTGACCCCTTTGCAATGCCCCCTCCACTGTTCCTGATCCCTGGCATAAACTAATCTGTCTCCATCTCTTAAGTTTTTCATTAAAAAATGTCATACAAAAGAAATCATAGTGTTTAACATTTTGGGATTCGATTTTTTTTCACTTAATTCCCTGGAGATTTACCCCAGTTCTTGTTTATACCAATAGTTTATTCCTTTTTATTGCTAAGTATGTCATGTTGTGGCTATACCACAGCTTGCTTAAGCATTCACCCGATTAAGAATATTTGGGCTGATACTATTTTTTGGCAGAGGACACTTAAAGCTGCTACGGACACGTCTGTGCAGGTTTTTGTGTGAACGTAAATCTTCATTTGTTTGAGATAAAAGCCCAAGAGTGCAATGGCTGCATTGTATAAATCACATGCTTACTTTTTAAAGAATCTACCAAATTATTCCCCAGGCTGGTTGTACCATTTTATATTCCCACCAGCAATGTGTGAGCACCCCAGATTCTCTGTATTCTCAACAGGCATTTGGTGTTAGCATTTTTTTTTACGTTTCTCTAATAGCTATGTGCATTTAACTGATCGCTGATGATTTAAAACATTGTCTCACATGTTTATTTTCCATCTATATCTCCTTTTTAATGAGAGGTTCCTCTTTTCTTCCTTTTAAATATCAAGAGCTTTTTTTATATATTGTAGCATAGATCCTAGTCCTTTGTCAGAAATTGGCATTTTTTATATAAGTATAGTCAATTTTGGTAAGGGTCCCACATGCACTTGCAACAAATTATATTCTGTATTGGTTGTAGGGCTTTCTGTATGCCAAGTTTGTAATCAAGTTGTTCAGATTGACATTTCTGTTGATTGTTTTGTCTGACTGGAGCATCAGTTTTAGGTAAGTTAAACCCTTTATAATGTTGAATGTTCCTATTTTGGTTTGCAGTTCGGTCAATTTCTGTGTTACACATTTTGAGAATATATTTGTTATAGCTTACAAATTTAGGATTGTATCACTCTTTGAGGGCTGTTACTGATTTTTTTTCTTTTTAGCAATGTATCTTGCATTAATGTCAACTTTGACTTATGATTTTAAAGTTATACTTTTTTTCTTTTGTTTGGTCTTTACAAAGAATATCTTTTTCTAACCTTTGACTTTCAACTATTCTATGTATCCCTACTTAATGTTTGTTTCTTGTAAGTATAAAAGAGTTGTTTTATTTTCACCTAATCAGTTTTACCATTTATTTAGAATGTAACTACTGATAAATTAGAGGTTATTGCTTTTTCTTTGTGATTAATTAATTTCTTATTTCTGTTTTTTTTGTCTCTTAGCTTGTTTCACTTTCCCAACATTTCAAGGACGCCGTTCTGTTTTCTGTTTACCTCCTTTGTGTATATTGAGACACTGTTAGCCTTATATTAATATTTTCTCTTTTGAAAATATTTCTTTGTTTCTGCTGCTTTTAAAATCTTTCCTTGCCCTGTTTTTCTGCAGACTTATTATAATGTACCAGGTGGAGTTTTTCTTAAATTGTCTGCTTTGTAGAATGTCTTAAATCTCTCTTTTAATATCTATTGTCAGTTTGGGGAAATTCTTGGTGATATTGCCTTAAAATATTGCTTATGTCCCAATTCCTCTGTTTCTTCTGGAACTTCAATTACGCGAATATTTTCTGTACATACTATCTTTTTTTTCTGCTTCAGTTAAAATGTTTTCTACTATAATGTTTCTTCCAACTCAAGCCATGTATATGCATTTTGTATTTCAGATATTTGTTTTTCAATTCTGAATTTGTTTGATTCATTATGGCTTCTAGTTTTCTGCCAAAATTCTGAGTCATTTGTTTCTTTTCTAAAACACATGAATCATAGTTAACTATTAAAGTTCCTGTTACTATTGATAACAGTGGTATCCAGATACCCTACTCCTTTTTTTTTTTCTCTCCAGACACCTAGGGATCAGATACCTAATCCCACCTGCAGAGTCCCTCTTGTCAAGTAAGACAGGATATTCATAGGTTCCAGGGGTGTGGGTGTGGACCCCTCTGGCAGCCGTTCTGCCCACCTTGGTGGACGAGCGTGCAGTGCAGGCCAGCCAAGGGCATGCATGGGACATGCTGCTCCCTGACAGGGGTGACCTGGAAGGAACAGGGAGGCAGCGCAGGGAACATCTTTGGGTCTCGCAGTGATCCCTACACAGAAGCAGCTTTGCAAGTCAGAAGCCAAAACCCAGCAGCATCGGGGATGGGAGAGCAGGACAAATGCATGGTGTTGGGCGCGGGGCGGGGAGTTCTCCACCGCGGCTGCCGCCATCGGCCCGAGCCTGCACTTTTGTCACACTGGCTTTTGGAGAGCGAGGTCGTTTGACAGAGGCCCTTGGTTTGGGGGCAGTCTGGGAGGTCTTCCCACCTCCTCTCCTGAGACTGGGGAGCTAGAAGCTTGTGCTGCCCCTGGAGGCAGCTGCCATGGGCTCTGGGCCATGTGGAAGGCCATGTGCTGGCCTGTTCCTAACACCGTGACTTCACACAGGGCATGAGAACCTTTCCCTGATGTCTTCATATTGCTTCAAAAGAGGGAGAAGTGTTTGTTTCCATCCCGTTTTGTTGGCTGCATCAGGATCAATTTTCAGAAGTCCAGGGTGGACCCATGTTGGCAGAGTACCCTTTCTAGACAGAGTTGCCGCTGATTGGCTAAGACATGCCCCCATCCTCTTGCTCTGAAGAGTAAGTGGTTGAGAGAGTATGCACAGGATGACTCATTTACAATGGGTTTTCCGCAGTGTTTAACTCACGGGCTTTTCAGTCCATAGGCTTGGCGTTTCCTCAGCTGCTTTCCCTTAGAGCAGATTATGTGTAAAAACGTAGCTGGCAATGGGGAGAAACTCATCTGAGCAGCCGCTGGGTTAGAATACTAGGAAAGGTTGGCAGGGAGAGAACTCGTACCTTTACACGGTTCGGAAGTACTAAGGGAAGCTCAGAGGCCACGCAGGGCATGGGCAGCTCTGCACCTGCTCCCCAGGCACAGCTACCTGGAAGGCTTTCCAGAACAAGCTTAAGAGCATCCGCAATCAACAGCCAGATGTTTTCCACCCGTGCCTAGCACTGAGTTATTAAAACTGCCCAGCACATTGGCTCCTGCAGGCAGTGGCAGGCTGCCCCCCAGACCTCACCCAGGCCACAGTACTATGGAGAGAGTGGAGTGACGTGAGTTTTCTCACCAGGTGGCATGCTGTGTGCCACGCACAGGTGGTCAGTGGCTGGGGTGGAGAGGTCACCAGTTGGAGAGGAGCAGCACTGTCTGGGCCTGGAGGTCCCCAGAGCCATGCACTTGCTCAGCTAAGCCAGCTTCGGGTCACTGAGTGCCCTTCTCCCTGACCCCAGCGAGGTCCCTTCCTGGCACTCGAGGGAAGCCTCGGGGGACTGTACCAGGGGACAGCGGTAATCAGTACCTCGGGGAGGGCACCCTGGGCCCCTAGGTGCTGATCATTCATATATATGGATTTTGTATCATCAAAGCACAGGTCGTCATAGGTGAATCTCAAGGGAACCATGAAGAGTGAAAAAAATAGTTGCAAAGGTTACACCGGATGAGCTCCTTTCTGTAACGTTCTTGAAATGACAAACCTACAGAAACAGAACGGATTAGTGGTTGCGAGGGGTGGGGGCTTGGGGTGCTTCTGGTCATGGAAGGCAACACTCTTGTGCTGATGGACATGTGGACCTATACACGTAGTAATGTTGCATGGGACGTGCATGTGCCCTCTTTTCACACGCACACTTGAGGGCAGGAAACACTGGCGAGAGCTGGATAAACTAGGTTGATTGTATCAGTAGCAGTATCCTGGTAGTGATGTTATACTATCGTTTTTTGCAAGATGTTAACCATTGCGGGAAGCCGAGTGAAGGGTCCATGAGCTCTTTCAGTGTTACAGTGTTACTTCTCACAACTGCAAGGGACTCAACGGTTTCCTAAAAAGAAAACGCTCAACTAAGAGGAAAACTAATTAATCATAAGCAAATGTTGATGCTGAATGTATGTTTTTTCCTTTTTCCCTTGCATGCTTTTAATCAGATCATGACGGTAGATATTGACTTAGCTTCCCTGATGAATACGGGTTAGGAGCTGCACACAAGGGCCCTGACAGCAGGCAGCTACTGTGTAGTTGGAATACAAATAATACTGCTTTCATGATTATTGATTGAGGAAATGTGATCAAATGGGGGATGTATGAGTTGTGCAATGAAAATGAGCTTGAAAAAGGTAGACATTAAATGCTGGCAGTATTTCTTCAGGTTTGGTCTGTACACATGAAAACTTAAGTAGAGGAATCTGCTTCCTTCTAATGAATTTGCAGCCATCTCCTCAGCCAGGGTGGTTAATTCAGTCAGATTCTTTCTGCTTGAGTGGTCCAGGTAATTGCAGAAGTGAAACCTCACTTTGCCTCCTTCCAGAAACCTTCAGCTGGCTTCCCCCTTAATCGTTTCTTTGAAATGCTTAGTTTTCATTTCTCTTTTTCATCTTTTAGGTCCCACCTTGTTTTAAAGATAGTCAGTACAGGAGGCATGCCAAGCTATCTTATGCACATTCAACACAATTATAATGAAAGTAAACCAACTCTGGAAGACAGTTCCCAGAAATTAATTATCGCACAGAAAGTGAAAACAACAGCCTTTTGTTATCATGATAATGAAATCACCACCACCTTAATACTTGACAAACTTGGCCATGCCTCTGTTGAATTTCTGCTGAATAAACTGGAAAAATATTGCAATTGGCTCTCCAAGGAAATTTGTTTAATACAACCACTGTTTTTTTTCTGTGGAACAGGCGAGTGGGGTATCTAGAGACTAGAGATTGCAAGTGCCTAGGAGTTTCCTTTGCCACTAAAGATAGATGAGCGCACCCTTATAGTTTTTCTCTTAGTTATTATTTTGTATTGCACTGAAGTATTCAGTCTCTATTTTGGAGAAGAACTGCTAAGAATTTTAAAAATATGTTAATAGGCTGTTCCCCGATACAGGCTGCACGCCTTCCTCAGGCACTTGACAAGCTTCACGAGCTCGTGTTATTTTAGATATTAAAACATACTAGCCCATAAAATACGGTGCTGTGAATATAAACCTTTATGAACCTCTTGGGGTAGTCCTTCTAAAATGTGAATTAAGATATTCCATGATTCAAGCCCATAAACTGAAAAGTAGCCATCACCTTGAGTAGTAATTTGCTTTCTGAAACCCCAGCCTGTAAATTGCCTTTGGCCTGTGCTCACTGAGTTCTGAGTTTGCACGATGCTAACTAACGATGAAGTCTTCAAGAATGGTTTTTAAGAGGAGCCCAAACGATTTTAGGTTATATATGGTCTCGGACATACTCTCCTTTGGCTTAGGGGCTTTTTTTTATTTTCTTGTTTGAAGAGCCACCATATTTTACTGCTGAGCCTGAGGGTCGGATTTCAGCTGAAGTAGAAGAAACTGTGGACGTCGGATGTCAAGCCATGGGTGAGTGCAGAGTGGCTGCTGGACAAGGAGCCGTGACTGGGAGGAAGGAAAACAACTTTTTTCCATAGCAGAATTGTCATCATTCTAGGGAGACATTGAGTGTGATGGCGAAGAGCAGACTTCAGAGAGTAGATCGGTCTTGGGGCAGTGACTGGGTAAGGCATTTGACTTTGTCAAGCTTTTGCTTCCTCCGCTGCAAAACAGATGATACTATTTACCTAGCGGAGCAAAAAGGAAGCCCCCATCTACCCCAGACAGAGAGGGGACGCCATCATATCCTGTGGACTCCCCTTCCAAGGTCCTGACTCCACAAGAGTGTGGACCCCCCCCCCCCCGAGATTCGGTGCAGAAAATTCTTATCCATGGGATGACTGGGACTGGTGACCAAATCCACTCTAGAAAGGGAGATGGGTATACACGTATTTGATATGAGGTACGAGGCAATTTTGTTCCATTGATGGATTGCACAGTGGTGAAGCCAGAGCTGGGAGTGTGTCCCTCACTGGAGTGATGGCCCTTGTGCCCGTTAAGTAATTTCTCATCACCCAGCCCACACCCTTTTGAGTCCCCATTGTCTGTCCCTCCACACACTGCATCCATGTGTACATGTGACTTAGCACCCATTTATTAGTGAGAACAGGCAGTCTTTGTCTTTCTGTGTCTGAGTTCTCTCACATAACTCAATGGCCTCCGGTTCCATCCAGGTTGCTGCAAAAGACACCCTTTTTTTCTTTTTTGTGGCCTAATCGTATTTGAATAGGAAATGTTACCCTTTTTTTTGCCTTTTCAGCTCTGGGTCCACTTTTCCTTTGCCGTTCAGGTCATCCCAGCCTTCATTCCCATGCCTCAGTTACAAGCTGCCCACTGTCACCATCTCATGTCGGGCAGCACAGGTGATGACACAATACCTTCTAGCAGAGGCTTGTCAAGGCAGTTTTGTTAACAAAACCTGTGTTTGTATTCTGGCAACTATCAGGAAGCAAAAAGGATCTTTTTTCTGTTTGTACCTATCCATCCTAAGGATAGTATTTTCTCCTATTCCCTAAGAGCTCGGAAGGTAGGAATGACTACCGGTTTTGTAAATCTTCAAAACAGCTCCTGAGAGAGATGATTATCTCACTGTACCACAGGAAAACCAAGCCCTAGGAAGCATAGCTAAGTTCCGTGCCCAAGGCACTGGGCCACGCGCTGAAATGGGATCCTTCTCTGGTGAAGTCATTGCCCAGTGTGTGGCCTGTGGGAGTTGCTCATTAAATGCTGGGTATATAACTTACCTGGGGGCACATGGTAATGGAGGCAGGACCCAAACGCAACTCTGTCAGCCACCAAAGCGGCCACCTGGCTCTTGCCAGAACACTAGCTTCCCCCAGGACCTGAAGCCCTGGACTTAGAACAAATGCCATTTGTCCATACCTGGAGCTGTGTGGATGCCATTTCTTATTCCTGAAAATGGTGTGTCACCCTTCCAGTCCTGGTGGTAGAGGGAAAGATCAGCCTCTGCCCAGAGACTCCCTCCCGACCCGCTGTGCTTTGTAACCACTGCTCCTGGCCCAGAACTTGGTTCAGTAGGAGTTCTGGTCCTCGGCTCCTGACCAGCTCACAGCGGCTGCTGTCCACGGCTCTGTTCTGTTTCTGTTCTTCTCTGTTTCAGCTCTACTGATTCAGCATGGGGAGGGGGGAAGAGTGTGAGAGAAGAGAAAGACGAATTTTACATGGAATTATCTTTCTAACGGTGGTTGCATTGTTCTTTCTTGTGTAGGTGCCAGCTTCTTAAGGCCAACAACTCTGAATGTGAAGCTATAAAAGATTTAGAGAGCTTGTATTTCAGAAATAAGAGTATACAGTACTGTGGGGGATAAGATTTCTGTTATGACATTAAATTGTCCCAAAATAGAAATACTCCCAGTTCCCTATGTACTAACAATTATTTTTCAACAAATGACAATCTTAAATTCCCTTTGACAAGAGAAAGCTTTTTTTTTTTTGCAGGACTTCTGCAGGGTAAACTGCTTGTTAAGTGTAGACTTAGAGATATAGAGAGAACAGATCTTCCAACATTGCACTGCCGTCGTATAATTTACTGCTTTCTTTTCATTTTGACAGTGAAACTATAGCAGCATGCGAAGTGGTTATTCCTTATGAAAGTGATATCATGTAACTGCTATTATGAGATATTACATGAATTGGTTATGCCTTTACCTTGAAATGGATTTTTTAAGATTTCCTGACTTAATGAAAGGTGACAGGAAACATAAGGCAAAGAAGAGAATCTGAGAAGACATTATCTTGAGATATTGCATGGCATTAACTATTTATTGAAGTTGACATCTCACACCTACCCACACGCCGTCTTAAATCAAGGGGTTTTGGTGTGCTTTGCACTGAAGCATGTCAAGATATGTTTTTTTTAAATCCACTTTCTATTTAGGGAAACTGAGGTACAGAACCATCTGAGATCTAGATATCTACTAAGTCTAGATATGCCTCATGGAGCGAGGCAGCTTTTCCTATGCCCACAATGGAATACCTCTTGTGCCTCCTCGACCCTTAACAAGGTTATTTAACCTAATAAATTGCTCCTCTGAGACAGTAGAACTCCATGAAGGCCCATGGTATCCAACCCCTTTGATAGGGGGTGTTTAAAAGATGGCACTCATTTTCATTGTTAGCTGTTAGGATGAATAGTGATACTGCCATTGAATACTCACCAGGTGCCAGGCGCTTTATACATACATATGTAAATGTACACACATGCTCACAAACACACACATAGAAACACGTACACATATATGCAGGTGCTCATATACATAGAGATGTACACACATACACGCACATGTATACACATACACGAACACATGCATATATATGCACAAACGCATGCACATACGCATGTAAACACGTATATATGCACATATACACACGTGCACACTCATAGACACACAAACACATCCAATCTTCAACCTTCTAAAGTCACAATTATTCACTTACCTGCATGTGAGGAAACAAAGGGACAGGTAACGTATTCTGCCCAACGTGACACTGTCCGCGAGGCACGGACCTGGGATGTGGCCTGTGTCCTGTCCTCTGCCCCATGACCCTGTGCCCAAGCCCTCCCTCAGTGGCTGAGTAGGGCACTGCAGAGCAGAGAGGGCTTCATCTCCATCTGAACCTTAAGGTTAGTCTCAGCTGGAATCTCCTTTCCAAACAAGAGCACGAGCCCGTGTGGGTTCTGAGCGGAGCCTGGCAGGCACCGCAGCCGACGTGGCCAGAGTTCGCACCAACTGCTCCTCTCAATGCCCCTCTGTGTCGATTCGCTTCATCTACAATGAGAAAAATAGCTCCTTACAGGGTGGTTGAAAGCACCAATAGACAAGAAAATGCCTATTAAAATATTGCCATTCTAATCTTTGAAACAGATGTGCCTCAGTTCTCACGTCAGGAATTATTTTTAAGATTCTATTTACTCCCATTCCTACACAGGGGTCCCCCTTCCCACTCTCCAGTGGTACAAGGATGCCATCTCCATCAGCAGGCTCCAGAATCCTTGATACAAAGCGCTCCCCAGCAGAGGCCTGCGCATCCAGAAGCTGCATCGAGAGGACTCCGGAATCTTCTAGTGCTTCGCCAGCAGTGAAGGAGGGGAGATC
>NW_026652277.1:71289091-71293440 GCF_009828535.3 Hylobates moloch
TATGTTTATATATAACATAATATATATTTATATATGTTATTTATTATATTATTTTATATATTATTATATATTATATTATATAATATATATTATATAATATACATGTTACATATATTATATATAATAATATATATTATTTTATTTATATATATTTTATTTTATATATTGTTTTATTTATATATGTTATATATATATATAATCAGTTAGGACCCTGGCTTCATTGTCAATATGTTGACTAATTTGGTCTACCCCACAATACAGAGCTATAATGTCAAAAATAGATATGCCCTTATTACTACAACAAACACACCTAGTTCAAAATTTGTTTGTGGCTTTTCCAAACTGAAGATCCTAGTGAAAGGGTTGTTCAAAGGGCTTTTTAATGTTATTTTGTTATTATTATTATTAATTAAAGTTTGTACTTTATTATTTTTTATTGTTATCTAATGTTCTTTTCCTCTTCCAGAATCTCATTTAGGGAAGTAATCACATTCTATTTAGTTGTCACATCTCCTTAAACTTTGCCTCCTAGCTGTGAAAGTTTTTCAGACTTTGCTTGTTTTTAAGACCTTGAGAGTTTTCAGAATACCAGTCAGGTATTTTGTAGAATGTCTATCAGTTGAGATTTGTCTGATAGTTTTTTCATGATTAGACTAGGGTTATGTGTTTTGGGAGAAGAACACAGATGATAGTGACATTTATATCACAACACATTAATGATGCATGCCATTGTTACAGTAGGTAGCTAGTCAGACAGGAGCAGGGCAGGAGAGCCCCTCCCTCCAACCAGGAATGTCAGGTGACCATCAGGTGATGGTCAGGCTGTCCTTAAGGTGTCTCTCTAAAATAGTCATTGCTCACAGCTGGTGGGTGCCAGGGAAAGGCAGTCTCCCCATAGATAGAAACATCTGAAATTGGTGATCAGCAGCTTCTTGATAAGATCTCAGGAGCTGGGTGAGTGGGCTCAATGTGCACTAAGACGCAAAATGGTCTTAACCATGGAGTTTAATTGGTATATGATCTTCCTCTAGGAACACTCTCCTGGTAAGGGAAGACTACCTCAAGTGAGCATGCGTACAACTCTAGTAAACACAGTGCAGGCACACCCTACCAAGTGCCGGCAGGCCACTATGTATAGGGACAGCCTACCCCAAGAGAAGAATCGAGGGAAAGGGAACACAATCTCCCTCGAAGCATGCCGATGCATAAAACCCCAAGTCAAGATCAAACAGTGTATTTGAATATCCCAAGTTGCCTGTGTGGCCCTCTTCCAAGTACACTCAAGTACACTTTACTTCCTTTTGGTTCTGATCTAATATATATTTTTTTCTTTTGAGAAAGAGTTTCACTCTTGTTGCCAAGGCTGGAGTACAATGGCAGGATCTTGCCTCACTGCAACATCCGCCTCCCAGGTTCAAGCAATTCTCCGGCCTCAGCCTCCTGAGTAGCTGGGATTACAGGCGTGTGCCATCACGCCCGGTGAATTTTGTATTTTTAGTAGTGACAATGTTGGTCAGGCTGGTCTTGAACTCCCGACCCCAGGTGATCCGCCTGCCTTGGCCTCCCAAAGTGATGGGATTACAGGCATGAGCCACTGCGCCTGGCCTCTAATACTTTTTAATAAACTTTCACTCCTGCTCTAAAAGTTGCCTCAGTCTCTCCTTCTGCTCTTATACCCCTCAGTTGAATTCTTTCTTCTGAGGAGACAAAAGTTAAGGTTGCTGCAGACCCCTACAGATTTACCACTGGTAACACTGTCAACATGATTTATCTTTTATTATGTTAAACTTGGTCACTGGCTGAGATATTTCTCAGATTTCTGGCCCAAGTTATCCTCCCCTTCTATGCTATATTCATTGAAAAAAGAATCACTATGTACAACCCACTCTTAAGAAGGGAAAACACCCCGTCTCTACTAAAAATACAAAAAATTAGCCGGGCGTGGTTGCGGGCGCCTGTAGTCCCAGCTACTCGGGAGGCTGAGGCAGGAGAATGGTGTGAACCCGGGAGGCGGGACATGTGGCTTTTTTTTGCCCTAGTTATGTATTTATTCAATTCTTTATTTATATCGGTGTGGACTAATAAATATTTAGCGTATCCTTTGGCTTATAATTGCTCCAACTGTTCCAGGTGCGGATATTGGAAGCTCTTTCAGTTGATTCTTGTGTTCCTTGTACATACCCACATCAATGTAAAATGTAAAAATTGTTCTTGTTGTTGTGTTTGTTTCACTCGCTCTGTCTCTGTCTTACTTTCTGATACTACAGCATGCTCCAGACTCCTCTCATATATTTCCTAATCCAGTCCTACAAGAAGCCATTTTTCTAAAAATCTTTGGTTTCTTTTATTGAAAAATTATGATACTAGAAACCAAAATCTATGCCAGTTATGACCACTGGTACTGGGATATGATTGCTTCTAAGATCTTTCATATGTGTATTTGCAGGTTTGAGTGTGACATAAGTTGTCTAGAGGTGTCAAACTGACAAATGAAGAGTCTTATGTTTGGGAAGACTTACGAAGTTTACTCACAAAGTAAAAGGTATCACGGGTCAATGAAAGTTTAGGAAAGTAGGAAGTATATCTCCTCTACTGAGATGAGGAAAAAGTGAAAGAGACCATGTAGATTATCACTGAGGATTAGTGGTCAACGTTTAGTAATTTCAAACATTTTTATCTATACATACATATATATACTTCTATATATAATGATCTATACCAAGGTCAAAAATTGACCCTCAAATATGTCCAAGTTCTGGGAGTTACCCCAGAGCATTTGAATATTACATTATATGGAAAAATGGAACTTTCCAAATGTGATTAAATTAAACATATTTAAATGAGGAGATTATCCTTAATTATATAGCTGGGCTCTGTGTAATCACAACACTATTTATAGGGGGGTTGCAGGAAGAGTAAGAGTCAGAGGAGAAACTGATGTGGTGGTAATGGAAGTAAAGACTGTAGTGTAGTGATGCACTTTGAAGTTGAAGAAAGAGGCCACTAGACAGGGAACATAGGCAGCCATAAGAAGGCAATGAAAGCCAGGAAACCAAGTATGCCCTCAGAGTCTCCGGAAATAACCAGCCCTACTAACACCTTGAATTTAGCCTAGTGATTTTGGACTTCTGACCCCTGAGTTGTAAGAAAATAGATATAAATAGTACTAAGCCACAGTGAGATTGCTTTGTCACATTCTATACTCTATCCTGGGATTCCTTGACCTCCTGAATTATTATCTTTAAAAATTTCATTCCTAAAGATTTACTATTTGTGCTCTAAATTTCTATGGGTTTGGAGAAATGCCTAATGTCATGTATTCAAAATTAAAGCACCACACTCTATAGTTTTACCACTGTAAGAAATTGTCTGTATTTCATAGTCAACCTTACCCTCACCCCTAACGTCAGGAAATCTCTGATTATTTTACTGCTGCTAGAGTTTTGCCTTTCCAGAATGTCATATAATTTGAATCATACAATATGTAGTATATTCTAAAATAATTCTTTCACTTAGCAATATATATTTAAGATTCATCCGTATCTTTTTATGTATAATAGTTCTTGTTATTGCCAAACAGTATGTTGTTGTATAAATGTACCAATACATTTATCCATTCACTTGTTGAAAGATATCATGGTTGTTTCTAGTTTTTCTGACAATTATGAATAAAGTTTCTATAAATATGCACTTGTAAGTTTTTGTGTGACATAAGTTATCTAGAGAGGTCAAACTGACAAATGAAGATTCTTATGTTTGGAGAGGCTTATAAAGTTTATGCACAAAGAAAAAGGTACCATGGGTCAAGGAGAGGCTGGGAAAATAGGGGGTATATTTTTGTGATGGTTAATACTGAGTGTCAACTTGATTGGATTGAAGGACACAAAATATTGATCCTGGATGTGTCTGTGAGGGTGTTGCCAAAGGAGATTAACATTTGAGTCAGTGGGCTGAGAAAAGCAGACCCACCCTTAATCTGGGTGGGCACCATCTAATCAGCTGCCAGCACGACTAGAATACAAAGCAGGCAGAAAAATATGAGAAGACTAGACTGGCCTAGCCTGTCAGCTTGTATCTTTCTCTTGTGCTGGATACTTCCTGCCCTTGACCATGAGACTCCAGGTTTTTCAGTTTTGGGACCCAGACTGGCTCTCCTTGCTTCTCCACTTGTAGACGGCCTATTGTGGGACCTGTAATAATGTGAGTTAATACTTGAAAAACTCCCCTTTATATATATATACACACCCACATAATATATATCCTATTAATATATAACTAATATATATAACCTATATAACTAATATTATATATGTGTGTGTATGTGTGTGTGTATATATATATATACACAT
>NW_026652277.1:71293540-71310968 GCF_009828535.3 Hylobates moloch
CTGCTATGTTTTCTTCCAGGAGTTTTACAGTTACAGGTCTTATGTTTAGATATTTCATCCATTGTGAGATAATTTTTGTGTATCGCTTAAGATAAATGTCTAATATCATTCTTTTGCATGTTTATATCCAGTATACATGTGGTTTTTTTCTCAACTGATGCCACAAAAATAACAAAGGATCACAAGAGACTATTATGAACAATAAACTAGCGAACTAGGATAACTTAGAAGAAATGAATAAATTTCTAAAATCTTACAATTTACTAGGACTGACTCACGAAGAACTAGAAAGCCTGATAAAACCAGTAATGAATAAGGAGATTTAATCGTTTACCAATAACCTCCCACCAAAGGAAAGCCCAGGACCAGATGGCATTACTGGTGAATACTACCAAATGATTCAAAAAGAATTAACACGAATCTTTCTTAAACTTTGCCCAAAAAAACTGAAGAAGAACCACTTCCAAATCTGTTTTATGAGGTCAGCATTGCCTCAGGTGGTTTCTTTCCTTTAAACAAATTCAGTTTTTGTTTATTTTTCCCCACAGTCCGAGTATGTTCTATCTTGCTGAATGTAATTTTCTGTTGAAAGCTGGATATGTCGTATCAGGTAATTGAAACTAAGGTAAATAGAACTTCAGTACGTGGTTTTATGCCAATCAGGTTAGGAGCTGGGCTGTGTTTATTGTTTCCTGTAGGTGTAGGTGTCATAGGTGTCAGAGGCTTTATATTTCCTTTTTATTTTTTTTTACTTCACTCTTCACTTTGGGCTTCCCTAAATATTCCTCTTCAGAGAGAGTATATGTCTTGCAGCTCTGTCAACTGTAATCTTCTATTATAATATAATCCTGTGAATGTAGTGCTATGGTATTGAGGAGAAGAAGTGTTGTATAATTTTCTGATTAAATCTCAGTCGTATTGTGGGCCTGTGTCTGGGCTGTGACCCTTACAATTGTTTCTCCACTTGCTAGCAATTCCACTTCCCACCCCCTTCCTCCCCCACTGCTTATGTGATAGGAAGGCTAATAGGGGCTGTAGTGGGAAAAGTCCCCTTTCTAAAACTAGGATAAAACTGGGTAAAATCTTTCCCCAGGAGAGCAAGACTTTGTGCTGGTGAGGGTCTGTGCATATTTCCTAATTACTCTTTTCTTCCTCTTGCCAAAGCCGCAAGATCTTCCTTGGATCTGCACTGAGATCCTTTTATAGAATCTAGAGGTAAAACCAGTGAAAGTGTGAGGAGCTCCCCAAGACTGAAGATGCCAGGGTTTCCACTCTCATGCTAGTCTACACTCGGCAGCCAGCAGTTGAACAAATTACCACTTAAGTGTTTCTACAAGTCTGTTGTTCCAGCAGCTTCTGTTCTAGTTAAGCAGATCTCAGCTGTATTTTTCAGTCTCTCCAGTTTTTAGGGTGACAATTTCCCTTGAGACTTCAGTTCTCTGATGGTTCAAAAGAAAAAGTAATTGATTTTCAGTTTGTTTAGTCTTTTTTGTTGTAAGAATGAAAGCATTGACTTCCAATCTCTTACATGTCAGAGCTGAAACAGGCAGTCTCATATTTTTCATTTAAAGATTTATGTGGCTAAATGTTTACCCAGACTCTCAGTATAAACACTGTAGCTATTAAGACAGTGCTATAAGATGCTAATAATTTTTTCTATGTAATCAGAGCAAATAACTATATTTGATTCCTGGGGTCGATTAAATTACATGTGGTCATGATGTGTGGCAACTTCTGAGCTGATGCAGAAGCTAAATTTTTGTTCTAAAATATCTGGTGCTTTATGTGGTTTAATAGCTCTCATAAACATCCAACTTAAAATTTCAAAATATCCAGATTGTAGTTGTGGTAGGCAGAATCCTGAATTAGCCCCCAGGATTCTCACCATGCTGTTGTACATACCCTGTGTAATATACCTCACTTTGAAAGAGGCTTACAATACAGTGAGATGCCCCCCGCCGTGATGATGTTACATTATATGGCAAAAGGGATTCTGAGTATGTAATTAAGGTTCCCAGTAAGTAACTGAGTTAATCAGAAGAGAATTATCCTGGTTCGGCCTAATTCAGTCATGTAAGCCACTAAAAGAGGTCAGATCTATTCGAAGCAAGAGAGATTTATCCTGCTGACTTAGAAGAAGTAAAATTGCCCTTTTGAATTGCCTATTGAGGGGGCTACATGGCAAGAAATTGAGGGTGGCCTTTTAGACTGAGAGCAGTTTCTGGCCAATAAATGGAAGGAAAAGGGGAATTTCACTCCTATAATCACTTAAACTGAAATTTTTCAATAACCAGTAAGATTGAAAGAGAGCCTCAAGCTTCAAATGAAAACATATCTGTGAGGTAGCTAATAAATGTTAATTCATATTTCTATGTTTATGGTAATTTGTTACACAACAGTAAAAAAAAATATATGAAAGCTGGAAAAAATGCCCAATGAAAAAGTATTTTGATATTTTGTTAATATTAGCCCTAGTGGAAATACACTCAGAATTTAATAGAATTACGTTCTATTTTTATTTCTATAACTTATTTAAAAAGAAAAGAGGTCTGGGCGCAGTGGCTCATGCCTGTAACCCCAGCACTTTTGGATGCCAAAGCAGGCAGATCACCTGAGGTCAGGAGTTGAAGACCGGCCTGGCCAACATGAAGAAACCCCGTCTCTACTAAAAATACAAAAATTAGCAGGGGTGCTGGTGCATGCCTGTAATCCCAGCTACTCGGGAGGCTGAGGCAGGAGAATCGCTTGAACTCGGGAGGTGGAGGTTGCAGTGAGCCAAGATCGTGCCACTGCACTCCAGCCTGGGTGACAGAGCAAGTCTCTTTCTGAAACTGAAAAAAAAAAAAAAAAAGAAAAAATGTATTCACTCGACATAAGTATAGAAAACATGTGTCGGTGTGTGTGGTTCACACCTTCAGCTGAGTGTGGTTTGCCTGCGGTTACTCCAGGTAAATGACATGCAGGCATACAATAGCACCACAAAACCCAGGCATAGTAAATGATCAGTTTTGACACTAGCCGGTAGCAGGTAGGGAGTGACTGCTCGTGAGACCTGTATGTATTTCCGAGTCTTTATTTGCCTAATTCTGATTTTAGGAAGAGTAAATATGACTGATCTGTGTGTACTTACTTACCATACAAAAATGCAAGTTAATATATGAAGGGCAGGCGAAATAGCTAATGAATAGAAATTCTAAATTGTTAAGTAAAATGGCAAAAAACACCACAGAAAAAAAAGAATAAAATCCAAACACTGTAGGATTAATCAAGTTGAAAAACTATATGTGAAAAATGAATAGTTTAAAGTGCAAAGAATTTCAGAGGAAGTATGTGTTGAACTGTGAGTTCTGTTTCTTGGCTGTTCTGCTTCCCTCTTCCTGTCACTTTGTCTATTTGGTCTGCCCTCCAGTGATTTTCACCTGGAAGAACTTGAGTTTTAACTTTCATATTCAAGAGAAGCCATTATCTAATGTGTTTAGCTTTTAAACTAGGCAGAATTTGTTCCTATCCTCAAAAATCTAATTTAAAACTTTCAAAATTTGAGTCTTTCACCTTATGTGGTGTCACTGAGAATGAGATTAATTACATTTACAATGAAGAAAATAAAATGTTCCTGTTTTATGACTAATCAAAATAATCTGTTAGAATGTCATACTATACTCTACTATAGAAAACAGCCATATATTATGGGTTCCTGGTTACCCAATAACTTGATATTGTTATTCCTAGTTACATTAGGAGAAACTTCTTAATTGGTCAGAATTACTAAAAATTTTGAGTTATATTTTACTTATCATTTATATCTTATGTAACACTACTTTAATATGAATGTTAACTTATGGAAAAACTTTTGATTACTATACATTAAATTTTATTCTGTGTTCTTAATATTTGAAGATAAGAAACCAGAACCAGAAACAGGAACAGATGTCTATCTTACCATGTAAATTGCTGTAATATTTTGATTATAGTAAATAAAAATATTAAGTATATTCCCACTCCAAAAAAACACATTTAGCACAATGTACTTTTATAACTTTAAATATATTTGTTTTTATTTCTGTTTTTCTAAAGGTATTCCCCAAGTTATCATTTTTCTTTTTGGTTCTTTTCTCTAATTCTAAACGTAGATTCAAAAATGTAGAATAGACTCATTTGGCTTTCCCTTCCTACACCTTCAAGGACTCCTTTTCTACCTCTTGTTAATGGCCGATTTCTGGGAATTAACCATGTTTACAATGTATGGCCTCTAGATTTGGGGTGAATTCTTTGGGTTTCACTTGCTTTAGCCTCCCTTTTTCATCTATTTATCTCTTCTTACATGATTATCCTGTGGATAGCTAAGGATTCAGGATATCTGGTATGAAATAAAAATGTTCTTGCTCATGTTTTTGTATTTTACTGTTTCATCCACTTTCTTTGACCTCATTCCCTTGTCTAGTGGCTGCAGTTTAAGATTGGCAGATATGGTATTTTCTATAATAACAAGTTGAGTTTTCAGTGATATGTCTATTGCTAGCACAGCAGCTATATTCTTATCAAGCTCTATCATAAATAACATTTCCTGAACATCTGAAAAGCCATGAACTTAATACTGAATAGAAATGAGAAACAAAGTCCTTATGCATTTAACAAACAAAAAAATAAATTCTGACTCTTCCCCTCATCTGAAATAATTCAGTTCAGTTAAAAATTCTACCCCCATTGTTTTTAAGTAAAGAAAAGCCAATAAACAAAAATGCTAATGTCTCTTAGACATCAGCTTTTTAAGGGATATTTTGTTATGTCTGTAAATAATCATTTATGTATACTAAGTATACTTTTTTCCCTCTCAAAATCTGTATTGATAAGTTTCTATCTAAATTCATATGTTGAATAATCAAGGATTGTTTTACCTACATGTTGTAAATAATATTAAAAATTGCCTAGATAATCAGTTTGAAATATTTGTATATTCATGATAGCTTATAGGTGGCAAAAATAACAAGAGAGCTAGTAGAGTTTTTATAGACTAGTCCAAAGAAAAATAATGCAATGAAACAGTAGTAACAGTACAATAGTACTATGATGTTACAAAAATTGTAAAAATAATGACAGCTCTTTACTTCTTGAGCACTTATGTATTATTGCGAACTTGTTTCAGGTAGTGTTCTGATCACTTTCTAAGCATCAGTTCATTTATTTTTCACAATACTATGCTGTAGTTATTGTTATTTTCCCACGTTTTGTAGACCAAGAAACGAAAGCAGAGAGAAATCAAGAAACATAAGAAAGAAAGTGCTTGATACTATGCTTCATACTATGAGGCCTCAGATGACTAAGATTGGCCTCTCCTTTCTCCCATGCAGTAGAGAGACTAACTAGTAGGGCCAGACCTTGGAGTTCTTTGTTTTGTGCAGGGGTTTCAATCATGTGTGAAGCTTGCTGAAGATGTCCAACAAAGGTCTGTGTGAACAACATAAGGAGTTCATTGAACAAGGTATAACAAATTCTGGTTATATGACCATTCTAAACCCTTTGCCTTGGCCTAGGGACCAGGTCCACGTAGGTCTGGCCAAGGAACCAGACAATCTGTATAACTATTGAGAACTTGGTTAATAGGGTAGTAAATAACATTATTTAAACAACACAAATAATAACTACCATTATGATAGCTAAAAATAATAATAGGTAAGATGTTATATAATAACTGACATGTACAGTGTTTCTAGCTTATCAAATATTTTTCACATTTATTATTTACTTTATTAAAACAATTCTAAGTACATTTTGTTATTGTCCTAACTTTAAGGAGAAAGAGCTAAGGTTTTCAGATGTTGAGTCACACAGCCAAAACTTCATAGAATCAGGTTTTTTAATTCCAAATTCTTAGTAACAAGTCTCCCCCAGATTTAACAGCTCAAAACAACATGGTTGATGGCTCAGGCCAGCAGGTTGAGCTGCATTCAGCTGCATGGATAGTTTGCTGATTATGACCAGACTTACTCAAGGAGATGCAGTCAAGCAGGTGTTAGAGCTGAGGTGAAGGGGTAGACTGGGCCAGTCTCTGTTATCCGGCAGCTTCCAAAATCAGCAAAAGAAGAAAAGTTCCAGTGGCCCATCACTTTTCAAGTCTTTGCTTGTGTCTCATTGCTACTGTCTCATTGATCAAAGAAAGTGATATGGTCAAGTCTATTGTCAGTGGACCAGAGGACTACCCAAAGGCAATGGTACAGAGAAGTGTGAACAAACTTGATATCATTAGTGTGAGAACTAAAACTAAAATTCTAAGCACCACTACCAACTGAACGGACCATCTCTTGGCCAAGGGGACTCCAGAGAAGCCTTATAAACAGAATCCCCAGCAATGATGGGAAGGGAGGTGAGAAACACTTCATCATAAGCCCTTCCATTTGTAATTTAGACATAACAACTGACTGGCATTAGTGTTAAAACAGAGGTCATGAGACTGATAGAACAGACTCTTTGTGGCAGTAAGATACAAAATTATAAACAGGACCTAAGATCATGGCAGACAGGGGTTAAGTCAGGCACCCCTACACTTAAAGTAAAAACTATGTTCTGACTGCCACAAGGTTTGTCTATTCTCTAGCAGCTAAATAAGCACTGGGCCCAAGATAAACAATATAAAAACAATTGCAGCTCGTTCATCCCCAGACACTGACTATCTGACCCCTTTTCCACAAGCCACAACTACAGGTTTGTTGGATAAGAGAGTGATTTGAGCAGCTTTACCTGAGAAGAGATCACCAACAATGGACTCATTCTGGCAGGCTGACAGAGGCTGGGCACTGAGTGCCTCCATGTATCTGCTTTACCTTTTGACATATAAAGTCTGATTGTAATGCATTTATATGTTAAGCCTCCACCTCAGTGTGAACAGGTAAAGCATGTAACATGCAGTTTTGTTCAGTACACATGCATCGGGATCCCCTTAATGAATATGCATAGCTCCTTCTATAACCTGTTGAATATGTATATTCAGCCAACTCTTTTAGCATAAATCCCCTGCACCAACTCCTCTTCCTTCAAAGAGCCCACGTTGTCAAGTCATTCCTAAGCCAAAAGAACAAATCTGGAAGCATCACGCTACCTGACTTCAAACTATACTACAAGGCGACAGTAACCAAAACAGCATGGTACTGGTACCACAACAGAGACATAGATCAGTGGAACAGAACAGAGCCCTCAGAAATAATGCCGCATATCTACAACTATCTGATCTTTGACAAACCTGACAAAAACAAGCAATGGGATAAGGATTCCCTATTTAATAAATGGTGCTGGGAAAACTGGCTAGCCATATGTAGAAAGCTGAATCTGGATCCCTTCCTTACACCTTATACAAAAATTAATTCAAGATGGATTAAAGACTTACATGTTAGACCTAAAACCATAAAAACCCTAGAAGAAAACCTAGGCAATACCATTCAGGACATAAGCATGGGCAAGGACTTCATGTCTAAAACACCAAAAGCAATGGCAACAAAAGCCAAAATTGACAAATGGGATCTAATTAAACTAAACAGCTCTGTACAGCAAAATAAACTACCATCAGAGTGAACAGGCAACCTACAAAATGGGAGAAAATTTTCGCAACCTACTCATCTGACAAAGGGCTAATATCCAGAATCTACAATGAACTCAAACAAATTTACAAGAAAAAAAACAACCCCATCAAAAAGTGGGCAAAGGACATGAACAGACACTTCTCAAAAGAAGACATTTATGCAGCCAAAAAACACTTGAAAAAATGCTCATCATCACTGGCCATCAGAGAAATGCAAATCAAAACAACAATGAGATACCATCTCACACCAGTTAGAATGGCGATCATTAAAAAGTCAGGAAACAACAGATGCTGGAGACGATGTGGAGAAATAGGAAGACTTTTACACTGTTGGTGGGACTGTAAACTAGTTCAACCATTGTGGAAGTCAGTGTGGCGATTCCTCAGGGATCTAGAACTAGAAATACCATTTAACCCAGCCATACCATTACTGGTATTTATAACCCAAAGGACTACAAATCATGCTGCTATAAAGACACATGCACATGTATGTTTATTGCGGCACTATTCACAATAGCAAAGACTTGCAACCAACCCAAATGTCCAAAAATGATAGACTGGATTAAGAAAATGTGGCACATATACACCATGGAATACTATGCAGCCATAAAAAATGATGAGTTCATGTCCTTTGTAGGGACATGGATGAAACTGGAAACCATCATTCTCAGTAAACTATCACAAGGACAAAAAAACCAAACACTGCATATTCTCACTCATAGGTGGGAATTGAACAATGAGAACACATGGACACAGGAAGGGGAACATCACACTTTGGGGACTGTTGTGGGGTGGGGGAGGGCGGAGGGACAGCATTAGGAGATATACCTAATGCTAAATGAAGAGTTAATGGGTGCAGCACACCAATATGGCACATGGATACATATGTAACAAACCTGCACATTGTGCACATGTACCCTAAAACTTAAAGTATTATAATAATAATAATAATAAACAAATAAAAAAAGAAATAAAGTTTCCTTTCTAAATTTATAAATCATGTGATTTTTCAGTTGAGAATTGGGACAATATTACCGTAGTTACTTAAAGGCAAGTTCCCTCCGTTCTGATGGGTTCTATTAGAGTTATTGCTTTCTGAGGGCACATTGATTCAAAATGATATGGAAGAGTAAAAACTTTCAAAGGTTATGGAGAGAATGTGAGGTAATGTAATAGTTTCTAAAGTTTCAAATGATAAATCTCAAAGCTGTTCTATAGAGCATTGCTCTTGAGAATTGTTCTTCAAAAAGATAGATTTCGCCATCAAATATATTTGGAAAATACGCATCTTCCTGTCTCACCTTAGCCCTAAGGTTTACATATATGCATGTATACTGGTTAGTTGTTTGTACCAATTTGACTGGCTCATAGGGTACCCAGACATTTGGTCAAACATTATTTGGTTGTGTCTGTGAGGCTGTTTCTGGATGAAATAAATATTTGAATCAGTAGACTGAGTAAAGCAGATACCCTCCCTAATGTAGATGGGCATTATTCAATCAACTGAAGACATGAATACAACAAAAAGAGGTAATTCTTGCTGCTTTTCTGAAGAGCTGGGACGTGGGTCTTTTTCCTGCCTTCAAATTTGAACTGAAAAGTCATTTCTTCTTGGGTCTTGAGCCTGCATAACTTTCAGACTGAAACTTACATATTGGTCCTCCTGGTTCTCAAGCCTTTGTATTCAGACTACATCTACACCATCTGCTCTTTTGGATCTCCAGCTTGTGATTGCAAATCTTGAGACTTCTCAGCCTTTGTAATCATATGAGCCAATTTCCTATAATCTCTCTCTTACTCTGTCTCTATCTTCCTATATATATATCTCCCACTGGTTCTGCTTTTATGAAGAATCCTAACTAATATAGCATGTAACGCGTTAACATATTAGCAACTCTACAATAGTCTGGAGTAAAAAATAAAACACCCTTACCTTTTAATGAAAAGGAAATTTCAAACTGGGTAGAAAAGCTTTGATTTAGATCTTGGTTCTGCTACAAACTGTGTGACTTTCGGCAGTTTACTTAATGGCTCTAAATAAATTTCTGATACCTCACCTATAAAATGGCATAATTAATGAGATTCTTGTCAAGATTGAGATAATACTTCTAAAGTTAATTTTTTTCTAAATAGTAAATTTTCTAAGCATTACATATCTTAGAAACTATTAAAAAGATTGTAGTCATCAAAATTATTATCACTGTACATATGTGACTACATGAACCTAATACATTTTTAGCCACAAAACCTTATTTTTTACAATATCTATTAACATCCAGAAAAAATAATATTCTAGGAACGTATTTTATAAAATATATTTAGAAAAAATTGAGAGACGTGAAGAATAATTTAATATTTTTGTTAGCATTGTGAAATTTTGACCAGCCAGTTTTGTTTTTTCCAGCCAAACTTTTCACATATAATGTGGCCCTTTTTTGTGTGTGACACATTTGAGGGCAAAATGAAATGGCAGGATGTACTTATTCTAGACAGAAATTTCTAAGCAAACAGAGCTTTTAGTGAGAGAATTCTGAGCAATTTTTTTTTTGAGAAAGGATCATTACTGGATATCTTGGAGAAGTTTTGCATGTACAATAAGAAGATAATATAATAAATAATAGTAATGACAATACCATTTCATTTTCAATCACCATTCAGTTTCAAAATACTTCTATATCTGTCACCTCATTTAAAAAATATTTCACACAGAAGCAGTACATTTGATATGGTCATATGGTGACAGACTACTAAAAAGTTATACTGATAACAGATAAATTGAAAAGGAAGCAGAAAGAGTTGCTCACTTTGCTGAAAGGTTACGGACATATTGCCCTTACAAAGTAAGAACACAGGGCTAGTAAACAGCAATTAACACTGACCAAATAGATTATACAAGAATGTACAAAGTAGATCTGTAACTTTTGCCTGAATACTTTTTGTGTCACCTCTACTAGCTGGAAAGTACATTGAACATCTCTTACTCCAACAAATTTCAAAAAGTAGAACCTTGTATATTGTGATGTCTGAGTGAAAGTATCCTTTTAGGAGAAAATATCTGTTCCCTTAAGGCTTCCTACTTCCCATAAAGCATATTTTATTAGCAACAAACTGTTTCACATGTATATCAAAACATGATGACTCTCAAACTCATTCTTATGCAACTTCTGCAGTTAGTTTATAATTAATACAGGCTTTCATATTGCTCATTCTTTTGTTTCTATGACCTATTAGCACAAGGTTGAGGCAGCTAGAAAACTTCTCTGGCCACTATATTAAGTATCACAAAAAATTACTATTGCTTTCTTAATTTCAAATATACAATTCTATTACTTCTTAAACTATATAATTGTAAGGTAAAAAGATGTACAGATATGTGCACATTTTCTTATACAATTTACCAGTAAGTGGTTGAAGTCAGCCTGGCACAAATGATGTTTATTTTTGGTCTCTAGAGTTACATTGCTCTGTCCCTTATCACAGACTAGATCTAATTCAGAATAATTATTTTCTACATTATTTTTGTATCTGTAAAAGGCTCCAGGCAAAAAGTTAGTTAACAGATGAATCCCTTTGAACTCAAGTCTCTACTGGGACAGTAAATTAATTTGAATGCCATATTGAGAGAAAATAAATGAGAGTTTTATTTATGAGAAATCAAAGAAAGAAAGATTGTCTTTAGAATAACCCAATATGAAGCTTGATATCTGATATGGTTTGGCCGTGTGTCCAAACCCAAATTTCATGTTGAATTGTCATTCTCAAAGTTGAAGGTGTGGCCTGGTAGGAAGTGACTGAATCATGCGGATGGTTTCTAATGATGTAGCACTATCCCCCAGTGCTGTCTCCTGACAGAGTTCTCATGAGATTCGGTTGTTTGAAAGTGTGTAGGACTTCCTCCTTCACTCTCTGTCTCTGTCTCTCCTGCTGACCATATGAAGACATGCTTGCTTGTCTTTTCCTTCCTCCATGATTGTAAGTTTCCTGAGGCCTCCCCAGAAGCAGAAGCCTGTATAGCCCAAACAACCGTGAGCCAATTAAACCTCTTTTCAATATAAATTACCTAGTTTCAGGTATTTCTTTATAAAAGTGTGAAAAAGAACTAATAGAATATCTAATCACCTCTTTCCCAGATGTATTTTATAATTCACCCTGCCAGTCCTTTCCTCTTCATATATTTCAAGAACCAACTCACATCTTACTTCCTTTGTGAAACTTTTCCGGAATAGTCCACTTGAAGGTAATCTGTTCCTTTTCATCTTGCATATCAGTATTTTCTACATTGCCTGCAGTGCCTTTCTCACACGTAGATGCATAATGTCATAGATAAGCACATGAGTCATTGAACTGAAGAGTCGATGTTCACGTGCTAATTCTACATTTACTCATTCTACGTACCTGGGCAGGTTGTTGATGTTCCCAAGCCTCCTTTAATTCATCATCCATGAGGTATGAGAAGTATATATGTGGTTTCAGGTCATTATAAAATAATTAATATAATACCTAGTATTGTAGTCTACTTTTTAAAACATGACATTTTTCTTTAAAAGATCATTATTTGCAACATTATCAACATCAGTTCTTTACGTTTTAGGCTCAAGAGGATGAGGACACACTCTCGAGGTATTTATTTTTTAACTTTCACATTGTCAGCACCATGTCTTGTTTATAGTGAGTCACAGAAAATACTCTCAGATTAAAAGCTAACACTGGTTTAAAATAAAAGGAGGAAAAAGATAAGATAAAGGGGGAAAGTAACATTATGTGGACAGTGGTAATGCTGAAAGTAATATCCTGCAGTCCAAATTTAGCTTTTATATTAAATAGAGTAAATGTTAAAATTTTAGGCAAAGATGCTTTCAGTATGAGCTCAAGTTAGCTGTGATTCTGCTACTATGAATAAAGCATTCTTCAAGGAACTAGAGGGCCAATAAAGAAATCATCTACAATGTTATGGATGTGTAACATAGGGGGAATAAATAAAGTAATACTTAGATAATCATCAACAATTTTCTAGGAACTGTGGTCAATTCTTGGAATAGAATGATGTTAGGTTATTATCCTAAAGCAGCTCAAGATCAAGAGGGCTGATAAGTAATCAATAAATTATGAGAGGGTGATGTGTTCTACATCTATGTTTATTCAGATATGAAGAGGCACAGAGTAAGGGAGGGCAAGAAAGTCAGGGGAAGGAGACTGAGAAGCATTTAGGAAAAGATAACAAATTTTAGCTGAATCTTGAAGACTCAGAGAAATAGAATGAAGGTTGCAGTGATTATCTAGTAGAAGCTTCTTGTAAAGGAAGCTAAAAGTTAAAATTGGAAAAGACATGAGCCAGAAGAATAGTACAGCAAATCCCTGCAATAATCCGCCCAGGGTTAATCCAAGTTTGGAAATAATGTAATTAGTGATTAACTCTCAGCCTGTGACCAACCTGTGTTCTCAAATGGAAGTAGTCTTTTTCTTCTGGAGGGAAGACAAGTCCAAGTAGGAAAATAGCAGACAATCACATCTTGAGAATGTGGGTCTTCATATCCTCATTATTCTCCTAGGCTGATGACTCCAGACTGGGCCAATAAAATGGGTCCATTTCTAGGTACATTCCTGAAATCACTGCTTCTGTCCCAGAAGTTCCAGCCTCTTACAGGACCCAGAAACATCCCCATTTATTATTTGAGCTGGAGGGAAGAACTGCCACCAGGTGGCACCAGATTGCAGGCAGGCCTTGGACGGAGTTGGGGCTCACAGGCTCAGGTTCCCTAATGAAGGAGCTGCACAGGCTTACTCAAGACATGTCACTAACCTCAGAACAAAGTGACCCCGCATTTAAAACGATTAAATTTTTAGATCTTACATATCACATTATCGTAGGGCTTTCACTGCATTTTCAAATGAGAGAAGAAAACTAAAGCCTGGTGAAGGACAACAAATTGAAGATAATTTGAATTTGCTGGCTCACCAATGGATGAAATGGTTCAGTTACTGTGGAGGGGAGAAGATTAGGTTCATAGGCATCAGAAGGATGGAATCTTGACTTTCAGCAGTTTAAGTTTCTGGAACAAGTATAAGCAAAGGTGTTAGAGGCAGAAAAGAGATAACTTATCTAAGTGAAAAGAAAGCCAGCTACTGGTTTATTTCTTCAATGCATAAAAATTAGAGAAGCAGTTGCATCATAAATAGGGAAAATTGGAATTTGATGTTATTGTTTTTGTTTTGTTTTGATTGTTCCCCATTTTCAGGAATAGAGTAGTTGGTTTTGTGATGTATAAAATAATTTCTACTTGATTCTTTCTTAGAGAGTAACATTTGAATCACTCCTGTCTTCTGAAATTGGCTAGAAATGTACAATGTTGGCAGCCTCAACCCAAAATCTAAATCCAGAATGGTTTAAGGTGCCTAATTTTCATTTTCCCCTGAATCCCTGTGTCTCTGTCTTGCTAATGCAGCATTCAGTGTGAACTCTGCCTGGTGACATAGCTTTTCTATTGTCTCATGATCAAGCATTTTCTGTCCTCTGCCTATTGGCTACTGTTATTAACCTCTTGCTGTTGCTTATGCCTGTGAAACTTGCCTCCTAGGGAAACTTTGTCCTCAGTCTCTGTAATTGTTTCTGCTGTAGAATTACCTCCAAAAGATTCCTAAATTGAAGGAACTCTTAATCTGCCCAAAGTTTTCCCACTAGGGCCCCAGCAGTGTACAATACTTTTACCATGCCTGTCCCAAGAGACTCTGTTAACCTAGCTCTGAATGACTTGGAGCTGGTGCAGCAGCATTCCAATCCATATCATTATATAGTAGTAGAATCTGCCTCTAATGTGATGCCTCTGAACTCCGAGAGCACACAGGAATTAGGAAGGAAGTTCTTTGAAAATTATCTCACCCCCCATGGTTTTAAATTCAAGAGCTATGAGCTAGGACAGGAGCCTTAATTATTTTTTAAAATGCTCTAGGGGTATGAGTATGTGCTGAAAATCACTTCTCTGCTCTTTTAAAAATGATTGAATTATTCTTCTTTATGTTTTAACCTGCTTCTTCTTTGATTTTTTTTAACATATGCCAGGCTTATTGTTGGCTGGAATTGAGTGCCTAGTTTGTTGTGCTATTTCTGCACATTCTGCACTGTAATTATTCTTTTTTGTTTGTTTTTAACTTTTTTTTTAAAGTTTTTTTTCTTGGGAGTTTCCCTTAGTGAGAGCCATAGATCTGCCAAATATATCCACTGTTTAAAAAATTGTATTCTTCCTTCTTACCTTGAGTTTGATAATCCCACCCAGGAGCCATATTTGCTTTATAGGTGGTAAACTGCAAAAAAAAAAAAAAAAAAAAAAAAGATATCCAACCTATATCTCTGTTGTGTGTGGAGTTGCGTGCCCTTACATGGTGTATGTCTACCCAAAGCACAGAGCAACTTGTTTTCAGTTGGCAAAATTTTGCCTATCGGATAGCCATGGGCCCTACTTACAGTTTTCTCTAACTTTGATTCTTTATTAAATCCTAATTTAATATACTTTTCAGCCTGGTGGCCCAGGGCACACGTAATACCTGTATCCCACCTATTTTAAAGAAGTACCCTTAGAACTAACCCAGTAGTTCTTACAGTGTCTTACGATGGTCTTTCTGGTCTTCTCTAAGATCTCTACCCGTTTTATATAATTATCTGAGATACCCGTATCAATTCTTAGGTGCTTGTTTCTTATTGTATAACTTCTTAATACTTCCCTGGACCCTAAATCTCCTCTGGGAAGTTATTCCAGTCTTTGATCTTGACATTTGAGGCTTTAGTTATACTAGCTGGTCTGTTAACAACTAAAACAACATTCTATTTCCAGATACCCTTTCTACTTCATTTCCCTTTTGCTATCTTTCTGTCCTGCCCTTCCAAAATTTATTTTGTAAGTTATGTCTTTTTTAATTTCTTCCTAAGATTTAACATTCCTTTTGAGGAACTATCTCTTTCCCTAAAATAGTCAGCTTTTCTTTTGTTTTTATTCTTTGCTGCTCCTTACCTAATGGGAAAATTGAAGCACTTTTTCTAGTCATTTCAATTTGTCTTTGATTCTCTGAGCAAGTATTATTCTCAGAGCCTGAAGTTCCAAGCACAAGGTCTTTGTGAGAACCTCGTCAGCCTTCGGGTTTCTAATCATTTCATTGTTTATCTCCTTAACTAAAAGTAGATAGGGTAGTCTTATCAGTTTCCTTCTTATTAAGAAAAATCTGACACTGATGAGTAACTGAAACTACATTTTACTACTGAAAAACTAAAGCCATAGTCAGAGCTTTTATATTTAATCAAATTTAGCAATGAACTTGAGACCAAGGACAGAGAGCAGGACTTTGGCTGCCAGGCAGATTTCAGATAAAGAGAAGCCTGATCGTACATCTAACTCATTCTTCTAAACTTGATAATCAGATAGGTAAATTCTTTGCTGAAGAAAAATGAGCAAATAGGTGGCGAGAGGCTAGGAGAGTTTCTCTAATGGAAGATTCTTTTACAAGGAAAAAAACTTTAGAAGAACAACAGATGTTTCCTTCCCTAATGCTTAGTATTAGTTCCAATGCAGTTCCCTGAGTGAATGGGATGTGGAGTGCTGGGCAGGGGAAGTGTACTATAATATTAAAGGCCTCAAAGCTATTCTGAAAACAAACTGGAAGAATTACTCCACCAGAGATTAAAGACGGTGTGGATTGCAATATATGACTGTTGGTTAACTGGGATTTTCTTTAGTCCTGCAGTTTATAGTTCTGTTACTTATTTTAATAAAAAACAATGATAGCAGAATTCAAGTGTATGTAAAATATGATAATGTTTACATTAGAACACATGTTCTTTTATATTTTATTTTATTTCCAACAATAAAGTAATATATTTACTATAGAAAATGTTTAGAAGTATTAAAAAGTAGAAAAATGTCTAGTCCTATCAAACGGAAATGATGCAGTTCAATGTTGTCATATATAAGACCACTTACAAAATCTTATTTTCCTACTGTAGCAATAACTGACAAGAAATTATCATAAATAATGATACTAATACAAACATTCATAAAAATAATATTGATCTTAACAAAAAATGTCTAACTTTAGTGAAAAAAATCTTAAAAATAGAGTAAAACACAAAAATTTAAATCAATGAGGAGAAAAATATAAATTAATTAAAATTATAACAATTAACTTGTAGCTATCTAATTCTACAACTCTGTCATTTCAAATTTGAGAAATTTGAAAAAACTTTAAATTAGTATGAAAAATAAAGGTCTTAATGAAGGTAAGCTAATTCTGAGAAAGGGAGTGTACAGTAAGACACATTACAAAGCCACATTAATGAAAACAGCACAGGATCAATGAAAGAACAAATAGACTGATGCAACAGAGAAAAAAATAGAGATTGCAGACTCATTCCTTAAATGTTTGGTAAAAATCAATAGTGAAGCCGTGTGTGTGTTTCTGTGTATGTGTGGTGTGTGTTAAGGGAAGGTTTTAACTACAAGATAACTTCTTTAATAGACAAGATCTATTTAGGTTTTCTATTTCCTCTTAAGTGAACTCTGGTCATTTTAGACTTTCAAGGAATTTTTTCTATTCAGCTAAGCTGCCAAATGTAATGTAATGACACTTTCTAAAATATTTCCTTATTATTCTTTCAATATCTTCCAGATCTCTAATGGTGTCCCCCTTTTATCCTCACCTTGGCAATTTATGTTTATTCTCTTTTTATCAGTCTGCTAAAGGGTTATCCATCTATTATCCATTTTATTTATTTATCTCCTCAAAAAAAGCAGTTTTTGCTTTTATTAATTTTGTCTACTATTTTTGCCTTTCATTTATTTTATTTCTTTTTTTTTTTTTTTTTTTTTTTTTTTG
>NW_026652277.1:71311068-71326701 GCF_009828535.3 Hylobates moloch
TTTTTTTTTCTTTTTTTTTTTTTTTTTTTTTTTTTTTGAGAAGGAGTCTTGCTCTTTCACACAGGCTGGAGTGCAGTGGCGTGATCTCGGCTCACTGCAGGCTCCGTCCCCCGGGGTTCACGCCATTCTCCTGCCTCAGCCTCCCTCATAGCTGGGACTACAGGTGCCCGCCACCTCGCCCGGCTAATTTTTTTTGTATTTTTAATAGAGACGGGGTTTCACCATGTTAGCCAGGATGGTCTCGATCTCCTAACCTCGTGATCCGCCCGCCTCGGCCTCCCAAAGTGCTGGGATTACAGGCGTGAGCCACCGCGCCCGGCCTCATTTATTTTATTTCTACTTTTAAATTTTCTTTGTCCAGCTTTCATTGGGTTGAATTTGCTCTTCTTTTTCTCTCCTTTTCAGATGGAAGCCTAGATTGTTGCAATAAAAACTTCTTTTCCAGTCTAGGTGTTTAGTGCTGTCAATTGCTCAATATTTAATGCTTTAGCTATATCGCACAAAAATAATTTTTATGTTCTATTTCTATCGTCATTCAATTCAAAGTAATTTCCAGTTTTTAATAAATTTTTTCTTTGAACATTGAGTTAAATGTGTATTGTTTAGTTTCCAAATATTTTGGAAATTATATATTTCTATTACTTATAATTTAATTTTATTGTGGTTAGAACACAAACTTTTTATCATTTTTCTTTAAGTCTTTGTGGGATCTACATTGTTAAGGCATATTCATTATATAATACTGTTTAATCTCATATACGCTTAGTTATACAGAAGAGTATATATTTAATGTTCTCTGCCAGTACTTTGTCAATGTGGCTGAAGTTATTTTGATTGTGTAGAACTTGTTCCCTGGAAGATTCCTTAGGCAGAGCTTATAGCTTAATTTAACCTGAGTTCTTGTCTGTTGTCAACAGTTTGCAAGTTGTATAATCTGAGTGGAAAATCCTCACCTTTCAATCTCTTTCCTTGAATATACTAAAGGTTTTATGTCGTCTTCTTCTGGAACAACTTATTAATATCAAAAGTATAAAATGAATCATTTGATCCGTTTCTTTAGGTAGATTTATTTTTTCCTGAAGTCAAGTAATTGTTCATTTAGGGTCAGCTTATGTAGTGTGTTTTCTCAAGATGTAATTTTGAATCTTTGTATTAGCTTCAGTACATTTTTTTTTGGATTAAACTACTTTTCTTTCTCAAAGTCCCTCTTACATCTCTGTTAAATAAACCTCATTTATTTAATAAACGTTTCCTCTTCTTTTCAATTGAGTTAATGTCTTTTATTCATTTTTAAAATTACTTTTTTTCTAGTTTTAGGGCACTAATCACTATTTATTTACCTTTGCAATCTTTTTAACATTTTCTTCATCTGTGAGCATTTTTTCTAGTTTTCTCTTTGAATAATATCACTTCTTTATTAATTTTTTAATTTAAATTTGTGTAATTTTTCCATAATCCTGTACTTTTATGGACACTTTGTTTATTTTGAAATAATAAACTATTCTTTTAATTTAACTATAGGCATGACTTCCTAGCAAGCATTTGTTATCTATAGATATGTTATTTTGCTTCTTATTCTCTTTTATTATAATTTTTGCGGGCTTGACCCTTCTCTTTTTCTATTAGTTTTTACATTAATTTGGTTTTACTCAGCGTTCAGAAGATTAAAGTTCAAGGACGCTTTTCTGGCTTAACCTGGCTGTCTCTGTTGTTATTTTCATGTACTTAAATAAATATGGCAGCTTACTTTTTAAAATCTTCTGGATCTGATCTCCTCTCCCAATTTTACGGGGAACTCATCTTTCATTTTTTTTCTATTGTTCTTGTGATGCTCACTTTTTATTCTTTTCTCTGCAGCTTTTTTAGTTTTGAGAATTCTGAGACTCAGAAAGCTCCAGCATCCTACAGATGTTACTGCTTTGGTTTTAGGCTCATCTACTGTTGCAGGGTAGAAAATTCTCTCCAGTTCCAACTATTAATTTTAAACTGTCCCTCTGAGATTTACAGTGAGTAACTTGTTAACTTTCTGTGTCAACCTGACTGGGTTAACGGATATTGAAATAACTGGTAAGGCATTATTTCTTTGTATGTTCATGAGGGTATTTCAGAAAAAGATTCACATTTAAATTAGGACACAGAGCTCACCAGTGTGGACAGGCATCATCCAATCCTTTAACTGTCTGGATAGAACTAAAAAGCAAATGAAGGACGAATTTGTTCTCTCTGGCTCTTGCCTTGAGACATTGTCACTCCTTGTTCTCAGGCCTTTGGATTCATACTAAATTATACTACCAGCATCTCTGGTTCTTCTGCATGCAGAAGGCAGATGGTGGTATTTCTCAGTTTCCTCAATTGTGTGAACCAATTTCCATAATAAATCAATCCTTCTCTCTCTCTCTCTCTCACACACACACACACACACACACACACACACACACACAAATACACACACACACATTAATGAGGATTCTTCAGAGAAACAGAACCAACAGTACGCAATACATACACTACTGGTTTCTCTGTTTCTCTGTAGAACACTGACTAATACATACCTAATGACTATTTTGTAATTTCTACATCTTTCATAACAGCTATTGTTTCTCATTTGTTTCTCCTACATATTTACCATGTAAGTCTTATAGTGATTCGTGGTTTGCCCCCCTTCACACATACTTCTGAGTTAATGGTAATATATTGTCATCGACATCTCTGTACATATCATATGTTCATTTTAGTATCCTAGTTACTGTCCCTAGTTTCAGAAAAATTAAAAGAAAGATATCTATATCATTGTTTCAGCCATCTTAAAAGTTCCCCAAAACACTCCTTTACACGCTTTCAATTAGTAAACATTTGAAAAAATGATTTTCAGAAAGTGCTAGTAGAATTTAGGGGTATGGAAAATCGTCATGTATAGCTGACGAGAAAATGGCCTTTTTCAGCTTTTCAGGAACAAAATCTCTCTATCTATTTATCTATCTACCTATTAATCCATCCATCCATATATATCCATCAATTCTGCTTCTATATACATTTTCTAGTAAAATTCTCACTGAAGTGAGAATCTTCATTTCAGTTTTGTTTGTGCTATTGGGGATTTGAAGGCAGCCTAGGAGTCTATTACTGACAGAAGTGAAATAATAAAGGTATTACACCATCAAATATTATGCAACAGTTTGAATGAGTAATAGGATGTACCCCAAACTACATGGCTAGATGTTGAAAGCATACTGATGAATGAAACATGAAAATTAACTTTTTTCTAAAGCAAAATATTTTACATATAAATTAATACAAACACATGCAAACACAAACACATACATAGTATGAACATACTTTATGTATGGTAACATGTAAAGTATGATTATATACTTGTATATACATGTAACCATACTTTATATGTATGCTTTTAGTGGAAAATGAATAAAAAGATTGAGAGTCAAAGAACAAAAGTATAACCAACTCACTTCCTTTTACTTCCTTGCAAAGGAAAACACTATTATTGAAATTTTTATATATTTTTATTTAAGCTTTCTTTTAGATGTTACTCTTTGTTTTCCTCATAATAATATTGCTTAAGTATTCTCCAACATTTAAAACTATTCCCTAGAAACATATATTCTAATGGTTGTATAATATCACAGTCTCTGTGATGAGGTTCAGTTCAATGCCTAGATAAAGGAACCACATATAAAATAAGAGAATATGCTTCAGAATGTTTGCCTAAGGGGTGTGAGATGAATGAGAAATAGGAGCCAGAATAAAATTATATAAGTAAATAAATAAACCAAGAGACAGCTCTTGAATGGGCACAGTGGCTCACGCCTGTAATCCCAGCACTTTAGGAGGCCAAAGCGGGTGGATCACTTGAGGTCAGGAGTTCCAGACCAGCCTGACCAACATGGTGAAACCAAGTCTCTACTGAAACATACAAAATTAGCCAGGCATGGTGGCACACACCTATAATCCCAGGTACTTGGGGGCTGAGGCAGAAGAATCACTTGAACCTGGGAGGCGGAGGTTGCAGTGAGCTGAGATCACACCATTGTACTCCAGCCTGAGCAACAAGACCAAAACTCCATCTAAAAAAAAAAGAGACAGTTATTAAACTCACAGTAGAGGTTAATTTTCAAAGTTGTACCATTAATGCAATTTCCTTTACAAAGTTACAAACAAATAAATAAAACATATTTAACCATCTAATTTTAGTTTTTATCCTTATTATAATTGCTTTTAGTGGAAAATTAATACAAGGATTAAGAATCAAAGAACAAAACTATACCCAACTCACTTCCCTTTATGTCCTTGCAAAGGAAAACACTATTACTAAAATATTGGTATCTTTTTATTTGGGCTTTCTTATAGATATTATTCTTTGTTTTCCCTGTAATAATATTACTTAAGTATTCTCCAACATTAAAAAATATTCTATAGAGGCAGACTTAAATGCCCGTGTCTGACAGCTTTGAAAAGAGTAGTGGTTCTCCCAGCACAGAGTTTGAGATCTGAGAACAGACAGACTGCCTCCTCAAGTGGATCCCTGACCCTTGAGTAGCCTAACTGAGAGGCACCCCCCAGTAGTGGCAGACTGACACCTCACATGGCCGACTACCCCTCTGAGATGACGCTTGCAGAGGAATGATCAGGTAGCAACATTTGCTGTTCAGCAATAGTTGCTGTTCTGCAGTCTCCACTGCTGATTTCCAGGCAAACAGGATCTGGAGTGGACCTCCAGCAAACTCCAACAGACCTGCAGCTGAGGGTCCTGACTGTTAGAAGGAAAACGAACAAACAGCAAAGACATGTGAAAAGACCAAATCTACATCTGATTGGTGTACCTGAAAGTGTTGGGAGAATGGAACCAAGTTGGAAAACACCCTACAGGATATCCAGGAGAACTTCCCCAACCTAGCAAGGCAGGCTGACATTCAAATTCAGGAAATACAGAGCACGCCACAAAGATACTCCTCGCGAAGAGCAACTCCAAGACACAAAATTATCAGATTCACCAAAGTTGAAATGCAGGAAAAAATATTAAGGACAGCCAGAGAGAAAGGTCGGGTTACCCACAAAGGGAAGACCATCAGACTAACAGCTGATCTTTTAGCAGAAACTCTACAAACCAGAAGAGAGTGGGGGCCAATATTCAACATTCTTGAAGAAAAGAACTTTCAACCCAGAATTTCATATCCAGCCAAACTAAGCTTCATAAGTGAAGGAGAAATAAAATCCTTTACAGACAAGCTAATGCTGAGAGATTTTGTCACCACCAGGCCTGCCCTAAAAGAGCTCCTGAGGGAAGCACTAAACATGGAAAGGAACAACTGGTACCAGCCACTGCAAAAACATGCCAAATTTTAAAGACCATTGATGCTAGGAATAAACTGCATCAATTAACGAGTAAAATAACCAGTTAACATTATAATGACAGGATCAAATTCACACATGACAATATTAACCTTAAATGTAAATGGGCTAAATGCTCCAATTAAAAGACACAGGCTGACAAATTGGATAGAGTCAACATCCATCAGTGTGCTGTATTCAGGAGACCCATCTCATGTGCAGAGGCACACATAGGCTCAAAATAAAGGGATGGAGGAAGATCTACCAAGATGGAAAACAAAAAAAGGCAGGGGTTGCAATCCTAGTCTCTGATAAAACAGACTTTAAACTAACAAAGACCAAAAGAGACAAAGAAGGCCATTACATAATGGTAAAGGGATCAATTCAACAAGAAGAACTAACTATCGTAAATATATATGCACCCAATACAGGAGAACCCAGATACATAAAGCAAGTCCTTAGAGACATACAAAGAGACTTAGACTCCCAAAAAATCATAATGGGAGAATTTAACACCCCACTGTCAACATTAGACAGATCAACGAGACAGAAAGTTAACAAGGATATCCAGGAATTGAACTCAGCTCTGCACCAAGCAGACCTAATAGATATCTATAGAACTCTCCACCCCAAATCAACAGAATATACATTCTTCTCAGCACCACATCACACTTATTCCAAAATTGACCACATAGTTGGAAGTAAAGCTCTCCTCAGCAAATGTAAAAGAACAGAAATTATAACAAACTGTCTCTCAGACCACAGTGCAATCCAACTAGAACTCAGGATTAAGAAACTCACTCAAGACCACTCAAATACATGGAAACTGAACAACCTGCTCCTGAATGACTACTGAATACATAATGAAATGAAGGCAGAAATAAAGATGTTCTCTGAAACCAATGAGAACAAAGACACAACATACCAGAATCTCTGGGACACATTTAAAGCAGTGTGTAAAAGGAAACTTATGGCACTAAATGCCCACAAGAGAAAGCAGGAAAGATCTAAAGTTGACACCCTAACCTCACAATTAAAAGAACTAGAGAAGCAATAGCAAACACATCCAAAAGCTAGCAGAAGGCAAGAAATAACTAAGATCAGAGAAGAACTGAAGGAGATAGAGACACAAAAACCCTTCAAAAAATCAATGAATCCAGGAGCTGGTTTTTTGAAAAGATCAATAAAATTGATAGACCACTAGCAAGACTGATACAGAAGAAAAGAGAGAAGAATCAAATAGATGCCATAAAAAATGATAAAAGGTATATCACTACTGATCCCAAAGATATACAAACTACCATCAGAGAATACTATAAACACCTCTACGCAAATAAACTAGAAAATCTAGAAGAAATGGATAAATTTCTGGACACATACACCCTCCCAAGACTGAACCAGGAAGAAGTTGAATCCCTGAATAGACCAATAATAGGCTCTGAAATTGTGGCAATAATTAATAGCCTACCAACCAAAAAAAGTCCAGGACCAGATGGATTCACAGCTGAATTCTACCAGAGGTACAAGGAAGAGCTGGTACCATTCCCTCTGAAACTATTCCAATCAATAGAAAAAGAGGGAATCCTCTCTAACTTATTTTATGAGGCCAGCATCATCCTGATTCCAAAGCCTGGCAGAGACAAAACAAAAATAGGAGAATTTTAGACCAATATCCCTGATGAACATCGATGCAAAAATCCTCAATAAAATACTGGCAAATTGAATCCAGCAGCACATCAAAAAGCTTCTCCACCATGATCAAGTGGGCTTCATCCATGGGATGCAAGGCTGGTTCAACATATGCAAATCAATAAACATAATCCATCATATAAACAGAATCAAAGGCAAAAACCACATGATTATCCCAATAGATGCAGAAAAGGCCTTTGACAAAATTCAACAACCCTTCATGCTAAAAACTCTCAATAAATTAGGTATTGATAGGACGTCTCTCAAAATAATAAGAGCTATTTATCACAAACCCACAGCCAATATCCTACTGAATGGGCAAGAACTGGAAGCATTCCCTTTGAAAACTGGCACAAGACAAGTATGCCCTCTCTCACCACTCTTATTCAACATAGTGTTGGAAGTTCAGGCCACGGCAATCAGGTAGGAGAAAGAAATGAAGGGTATTCAATTAGGAAAAGAGGAAGTCAAATTGTCCCTGTTTGCAGATGGCATGTTGTGTATTTAGAAAACCCCATCATCTCAGCTCAAAATCTCCTTAAGCTGATAACAACTTCAGCAAAGTCTCAGGATATAAAATCAATGTACAAAAATCACAAGAATTCTTATACACCAACAACAGACAAACAGAGAGCCAAATCATGAGTGAAGTGCCATTCATAATTGCTTCAAAGAGAATAAACTACCTACGAATCCAACTTACAAGGGATGTGAAGGACCTCTTCAAGGAGAACTACAAACCACTGCTCAACAAAATAAAAGATGATACAAGCAAATGGAAGAATATTCCATGCTCGTCGATAGGAAGAATCAATATCGTGAAAATGGCCATACTGCCCAAGGTAATTTATACATTCAATGCCATCTCCATCAAGCTACCAATGACTTTCTTCACAGAAATGGAAAAAACTACTTTAAAGTTCATATGGAACCAAAAAAGAGCCCACATTGCCAAGACAATCCTAAGCCAAAAGAACAAGGCTGGAGGCATCACACTACCTGACTTCGAACTATACTACAATGCTACAGTAACCAAAACAGCATGGTACTGGTACCAAAACGGAGATATAGACCAATGGAACAGAACAGAGCCCTCAGAAATAATACCACACATCTACAACCATCTGATCTTTGACAAACCTGACAAAAACAAGAAATGGGGAAAGGATTCCCTATTTAATAAATGGTGCTAGGAAAACTGCCTAGACATATGTAGAAAGCTGAAACTGGATCCCTTCCTTACAACTCATACAAAAATTAATTCAAGATGGATTAAAGACTTCAATGTTAGACCTAAAACCATAAAAACCCTAGAAGAAAACCTAGGCAATACCATTCAGGACACAGGCATGGGCAAGGACTTCATGTCTTTAAAACACCAAAAGCAATGGCGACAAAAGCCAAAATTGGTAAATGGAATCTAATTAAACTAAAGAGCTTCTGCACAGCAAGAGAAACAACCATCAGAGTGAACAGAACAACCTACAGAAGGGGAGTAAATTTTTGCAATCTACTCATCTGACAAAGGGCTAATATCCTGAATCTACAAAGAACTCAAACAAATTTACAAGAAAAAAACAACCCCATCAAATAGTGGGTTAAGGATATGAACAGACACTTCTCAAAAGAAGACATTTATGCAGCCAACAGATACATGAAAAAATGCTCATCGTCACTGGTCATCAGAAAAATGCAAATCAAAACCACAATGAAATACCATCTCACACCAGTTAGAATGGCAATCATTAAAAAGTCAGGAAACAACAGGTGCTGGAGAGGATGTGGAGAAATAGGAACACTTTTACACTGTTGGTGGGACTGTAAACTAGTTCAACCATTGTGGAAGTTAGTGTAGGGATTCCTCAAGGATCTAGAACTAGAGATAGCATTTGGCCCAGCCATCCCATTACTGGGTATATACCCAAAGGATTATAAATCATGCTGCTATAAAGGCACATGCACAGGTATGTTTATTGTGGCACTATTCACAATAGCAAAGACTTGGAACCAACCCAAATGTCCATCAGTGACAGACAGGATTAAGAAAATGTGGCACATATACACCATGGAATACTATGCAGCCATAAAAAGGATGAGTTCGTGCCCTTTGTAGGGACATGGATAAAGCTGGAAACCATCATTCTCAGCAAACTATCGCGAGGCCAAAAAACCAAACATCGCATGTTCTCACTCATAGGTTGGAATTGAACAATGAGAAAATTTGGACACAGGAAGGGGAACATCACACACTGGGGCCTTTCGTGGGGTGTGGGGAGGGGGGAGGGAAATCATTAGGAGATATACCTAATGTAAATGATGAGCTAATGGGTGTAGCACACCAATATGGCACATATATACATATGTAACAAACCTGCAGGTTATGTATATGTACCCTAGGACTTAAAGTATAATTAAAAAATAAACATATAAAAATAAAATAAAATAAAATAAAATAATAAAAAAATATATATATATATATTCCCTAGAAACATATATTTTAAAGGCTATGTAATATCACAGTCTCTGTTTTGAGGTTCAGTCCAACGTATACATAGCCCAACATAGAAGTTACCTGTTAATTCTTTCTAACAAGCCAATGATTGTCAACTTGAAGTCCTGGCCTCACTATGATGACAGAGCTATGGTAAAGGAGAATGGAATTTTATAATCTGTAATGTATATTTCCATACAGAGAAGACTTAGATATACCTGTAGTAGAAAAAGCAGTAGAAATGGAATATTCTTGTTCTCTTCATGTGAGCATATGAGTATCACTGAAGACTCACAGTTGTATGTCTCACCTTCCCTCCAACAGAAATGTCCAGGTCTTTGGAGCTGGATGAAAAAAAATTGTAGGAACTCAATTTACTTGTTGAGATATTAATTTTAGTACTGAATGCCCTGTCAAGATATTGGTTGAGATACACCTAATACTTAAAATAGTGGGCAAATTACTCTGCTACTGACAGGAATGTGATTACATGAAAAGGAATTCAGTGTGGGTGGTAAATGACAGGAGGAAGTTGAAAGAAGTTTTTTAAAAGATTATTTGTGAATCATCTCCTTAGAGGTAACTAATAAGAAGATGGAATCGTGACTCACAGAGTCCTGAGAAAGAAAAATATATTAAAAAGTGGATAACAGCTTTGGTAAGAAGTAGGGGCTCTTCTAGTTAAATTACAGAATGAAGAAAAGGAAATGAGGCATTAATTAGACAATAATTTCAAATTGTAAAATACAAAGTTAAATTGTCCCTGTTTGTAGATGACACAATTTTATACATAGAAAACTGAAGACTTCACCAAAAATTGAAAATAAACTTATTTAGCAAAGTTGCAGGATGTTAAATCAATATATAAAATAGTTAACTTTTCTATGCACTAACAGTGAAATATTTAAAAAAGGAAACAATAAAAACAGTCTCATTTACAATAGCTACAAAAAATGAAATACTTAAGAAGAAAGTAATTTTTCCAAAGATGAAAGATCTGTACACTAAAACTAAAAAACATTGATGAAAGAAATTGAAGACAACACAAATATATGGAAAGATAACCTCTGTTCATGAGTTGGAAGAACTAAAATTATTTAAATGTCCATATTATCCAAAGCTATCTACAGGTTTAATGCAATCTCTAGCAAAAACACAACGACAGTTTTCATGGAAAGGAAAAGCAATCCTAAAATTTGTATAGAGCTACAAAAGGCTTTGAATAGCCAAAGCAACCTTGAGCAAAAAGAACAAAGCCGGAGGCATCATACCACCTGACTTCAAAATATACTGCAAAGCTATTATAGTAAAAACAGTATGGTAGTGACATATAAATAGAAAGACGGGCCAATATAACAGAAAAGAGAGTCCAGAAATTCATATATTTCTGGTCAATTGATTTTTGACAAAGGTGCCAATATCACAAAATGGGGAAGGGACAATCTCTTTTTAAGTTGTTTGGGGACAACTGGGTATCCATATGCAGAAGAACGAAATTGAACTCTTATGTCAGATCATGTATAAAAATCAATTCATAATGGATAAAGACTTAAAGGCAGGACCTGAAAATGTAAAACTACTAGAAGAAAATATAGGTGAAAATCTTGATGGCATTGGTTTGGGCAATGATTTTTGGATATGAACCCAAAACCACACACAAAAGCAGCACAGATATAAATGTGATTACATCAAACTAAAAAGCTTCTGCACAACCTAGGAAACAATCAACAGAGTGAAGAGACAACCTGTGAAATGAGAGTAAATATTTGCAAACCATGTATCTTATAACTAGTTAATATCCAAAGTATGTAAGGAACTTAACCATGTAGTAAGAAAAATAACGTGATTTTAAAATAGTCAATGGATCTGTGTAGAAAATTTTCAAAAGATAACCAGCAGGTGTATAAAAAAATGCTCAAAATCCTTAATCACAAGAGAAATGCACATTGAAATGACAATGACATATTGCCTCACATCTGTTAGAAAAGCTATTACCAAAAGAAAGAAAAAAAAGGGAACAAACGTCGGAGAGGATGTGGAGGATAGGGAACCGTGGTACACTGTTGCTAAGAACATCAAGTAGTACAGCTATTATGGAAAACAATATGGAAGTTCCTTAAAAAAAAATAAAACTACTCTATGACCCAACAATACCACGACAGAGTATATATCCAAAGGAAATAAAATAAATGTGTTGAAGAGATGTCTATACTCCCATGTTTACTGCAGCATTGTTTACAATAACGAAGGTATGGAATCAGGCATCAATAAATGAATGTATAAAAAAAGTGTTCTCTCTCTCTCTCTCTGCATCAGTCTATATATGTGCACACCTGCGTGCACACACACACACACACACACACACACACACAGTAGATAGAGGAAAATACATTATATTGGTAATTAGGACCTAGATTCCACATTTGAAACTCCCAGATTTCTGAGACTTAAAAAAAGATTCTTATATCCTGTTGTATGTCATAGCTTTTTCATTTGTAAAATGGAAAGTTTAATTTATTGATTTCCAAGACTACAATTATAAAATATTAGAATTCTGAGTGTGACAAAAATGTGAAAGAAAAAATTATATGTAGTAATATAAATAAACAATTTCGATTTTTCATGCACATTAAGAAATATACAGAATATGATTTCAATAATATTGTTAATTACCTATTTTCACATATAAATATTGAGCTATGCATATTCTCTAAAAATGTCTTTTTATACTTTTTATATCTTCTACCTACAATAAAAAAATCTTAGAACATAGGCCAAATGGAAATGAACAGAAAAATAAGACTTCGAGTGATATCAATCACATGCTTTGCTCATCTGGATGCAGCAGAAGCATGGATTAGTGGCATAGCCCGGGTTGAAGCCACAGGACATCACAATAAAGGGCCTTGAGGCTTTCCTCTGGACAGATTTGTACATGAGGCACATGCTTTCTTTCCTAGATATATATCTGACTCTGGGAAAGAGCCAGACAAAGAGGCCTATGCCTGAGATATTTGAGTGACTGAGAAATTTTTCCTGGTAAGACTGATCATTGTCTAAATGGAATCTTAAATCACAAAACTGGATTTACATTATTCAAATTATTAATATAATTTAAATTTGTCAAATTTGAAAGGCTCTTTAAATTTGTTAAAAGACAAAAATTCAACAAATTTTGTTTAAATATCTAATTGGCCTTCATTAGCAATTTGTGAATCAGAGAGCTTCTCATCTAAAGATTTACAAAAGGCACTCAGATGAGCTGAGCAGAGGAGTTTGGCTTTATAGGCAGAAAGGGCTGAAGAAATTAGAAAAATGGAACACAAAGCAGATTGGCTAGCATTTGTTAGATTACTCCAGGTTTCTTTCCTTTTTAGGGTTAAATTAGAGGAGACATTTTGTTTTTTATCATGTCTGATAAAACAGGAATGTTTGGGGATTTGGCTATTGTCTTTCTCTGTTCTGATTTCTTGGTAGGTCAGATAAACAACTTGGTGTCAGTTTGTTAAATAAAGAAGTTTAGCATTAGTGACTCCATTTTGGTTTTGTCTGTTGAAGCCTAGTGCAGGAACTCAATCCAAACCAATGACTTCCTATAAATTTATTTAACAAATTATTGAATTGGATTAAGTTTTAAACACAAAATATCCAAAATAGAAATTTTTCCTTTAACCCATCATGAAACTTGGGGAGTAACAGACATTGGTTATAGGCAAACTAAATTAGGCATATTTCTCTCTGTATATCTGAGGTATCGTGAGTTTGATTTGTACTCCCATATATACCATTTTATAAATCAGAGATATTGGGCTGTATCCTCTTCCTGTTATGTTCAGATATATTGATTCTAGAGTAGAGTATACCTTATATAAAAATAAACAGCTTTTCATTTTTGCCCAAGCTACAAAGTTCAAGGTAAGGGACCTCAGTGAGAACAGTCAAAGATTCATTGAGATTTCCAAACAGGAAGTTTGAACAACGTGGCAGTGCACCTTAATAACTTATATAGCTGCATCATTATATGCTAAGGAAGTTCCTTCTTAAATTTCTTCTTATTTTATTTTTGATGAGGTGTTCTTAATTTCCTAGTAGCAACCCTATTAATAGGAGTTAGGAATCCAAGGAGGTGAGGGTGGAGTAGGCATAAAATGTAAGTAGGTCATGTATGGCCCTTTATTTGCTTATTAAATAAATGACTATTGATCACCTATGTTGTATCAGACACTGCTCTGTGTGGTGGCGTTGAAAGGGTAAACAAGACAGACATGAAGCTTATGTTGCGACGAGGTGAGTTAGAGACAATAAAACAACAAGAAGATCATTTCAAATGGTATTAACTGCTATAAAGAAAATAAAACAAATTCATTTAATCAAGAGTTTGGGAAGTATGGAAGTTTGCAGCAGATGATGAGGGAAGGACTCTGTGAAAAGGAATCATTTTTAACTAAATCAGAATCATACAATAGGGTCATTCATATAACAATGGAGTTGCACTGAGAATTTGGGCAAAGGAGATAGGCCACAGGAATCAACCTTGGTTAAAGCAAGACAATGGAGATTAGTTTGGTTAGTGTGAGGGGCTGAGTGGGAGACAGGCATTTGTAGAATTTGTCAGGGCTTAATTAAACAAAACCATGCTAAGTAGTTTGGATTTCTAAGTAGAATTATGTAATAGATAATATTGGTCCCCCAATTCTCTAGGATCTATATGACCATTTTTGTGCATATTTTTCAGTTTCTGTGCACTTTTCTTCCATGAATCTTGTTTGGAGGAATGTCCTCAAGATACTGGAACCTGCCTGGTCCACACTTGAGAGAAATATCTGAAAATGTATGCCCACGATCTTCCACCCAATAATTAGATAATTAACAGGTGCAGCGTGTAGTTGGGAAAACACAGAGGCTGAATTTTCTCTTCAGAGTTCCTCTGTGGGATTAGGCTGAAGCTGCGCTTTACGGGATTTTGCCTGTGATGACACCCTTGCTTGGATTTTGCCCTTTCTTGTCCTGCTTTCTCAGCTCTTCCCTGGGGACAGCTCCTTACCAGTTTCCCTGGGAACAAGTTCTTATCAAATCACTTGCATACCAAAGCTCAGCTTACATTCCATCTGGGACACTCACCCTCTGACAGTTGGAAGACTTTGGAGAAATCTAAAGAGAAAAACAAAAACTGACTAATGTTAAAAATATATCACTGAGGCAGTTGTGTGAAGAACGGATAATGGGGGCTGGGGGAAAGCAGGGAATAAGGAACGAAGGTAAGCAGGTTGTATTAGGCTGTTTTTGCACTGTTATAAAACAATATCTGAGGCTGACTATAAGAAAAGAAGTTTAATTGGTTCATGGTTCTGCAGGCTGTACAGGAAGCATAGCACTGGTATCTGCTTTTGGGGAGGCCTCAGGAAGCTCACACTCATGGTGGAAGGTGTAGGGGGATCATGGAATTCACATGGCAAAAGCAGTGGGGAGAGAGAGTGGATGGAGAGGTGCCACACACTTTCAAATGACCAGACCTTTAAGAACTCATTCACCATGGTGAAGTCACCAAGCCATGAGGGACCTGCCCCCCATGACCAAAATGTTTACAACCAGGCCCCATCTCCAGCATTGGGGATTACAATTCAACATGAGATTTGAGTAAAGACAGATGTCCAAAGTGTATCACAGATGAAAGAAACCAAAATATTTCTCCTTGAAATATTGAGAATTGTTAAGTTAAAGTCACTAAAAACACAGGAGAATGCTCTGCCTCAGCCTCTATTTGCCTGGTGGCAGGACATTGATCACTCCTTACTGGAGACGACACTTGCTTATGGGCCCAGAGAAGGCACTAGCAAGCACCAGAAGAATCTGGGAACAGATTTTACAACCTTTTCACATGTTCCTGCCTTTTAAAAGACTGGAACTGCTCTCTCCTCTGTCTTATCACTAGACAGGATTTATGGCTCTTTGTTAAAGTACTATTTAAGCAAGGCCCTCAAACCACTATCTTGAGAGAGAAATACTTTTAAACTGAGGCCTCTCCTGCGTGATGGGTACAGCATGTTTTAATAAACTTCTGGTTGTTTTTACTTTTCTGTTAATTTGATTTTTTGTTTTTAGGAGAT
>NW_026652277.1:71326801-71344473 GCF_009828535.3 Hylobates moloch
TTCCCACCTATGAGTGAGAACATGCAGTGTTTGGTTTTTTGTCCTTGCGATAGTTTACTGAGAATGATGGCTTCCAGTTTCATCCATGTCCCTACAGAGGACATGAACTCATCATTTTTTACTGCTGCATAGTATTCCATGGTGTATATGTGCCACCTTTTCTTAATCCAGTCTATCGTTGTTGGACATTTGGGTTGGTTGCAAGTCTTTGCTATTGTGAATAGTGCCGCAATAAACATAAGTGTGCATGTGTCTTTATAGCAGCATGATTTATAGTCCTTTGGGTATATACCCAGTAATGGGATGGCTGGGTCAAATGGCATTTCTAGTTCTAGATCCCTGAGGAATCGCCACACTGAATTCCACGATGGTTGAACTAGTTTACAGTCCCACCAACAGTGTAAAAGTGTTCCTATTTCTCCACATCCTCTCCAGCACCTGTTGTTTCCTGACTTTTTAATGATGGCCATTCTAACTGGTGTGAGATGGTATCTCACTGTGGTTTTGATTTGCATTTCTCTGATGGCCAGTGATGATGAGCATTTTTTCATGTGTTTTTTGGCTGCATAAATGTCTTCTTTTGAGAAGTGTCTGTTCATGTCCTTCGCCCACTTTTTGATGGGGTTGTTTGTTTTTTTCTTGTAAATTTGTTTGAGTTCATTGTAGATTCTGGATATTAGCCCTTTGTCAGATAAGTAGGTTGCGAAAATTTTCTCCCATTTTGTAGGTTGCCTGTTCATTCTGATGGTAGTTTCTCTTGCTGTGCAGAAGCTCTTTAGTTTAATTAGACCCCATTTGTCAATTTTGGCTTTTGTTGCAATTGCTTTTGGTGTTTTAGACATGAAGTCCTTGCCCATGCCTATGTCCTGAATGGTATTGCCTAGGGTTTCTTCTAGGGTTTTTATGGTTTTAGGTCTAACATGTAAGTCTTTAATCCATCTTGAATTAAGTTTCGTATAAGGTGTAAGGAGGGGATCCAGTTTCAGCTTTCTACATATGGCTAGCCAGTTTTCCCAGCACCATTTATTAAATAGGGAATCCTTTCCCCATTTCTTGTTTTTGTCAGGTTTGTCAAAGATCAGATAGTTGTAGATATGTGGCATTATTTCTGAGGGCTCTGTTCTGTTCCATTGATCTATGTCTCTGTTTTGGTACCAGTACCATGCTGTTTTGGTTACTGTAGCCTTGTAGTATAGTTTGAAGTCAGGTAGCGTGATGCCTCCAGCTTTGTTCTTTTGGCTTCGGATTGACTTGGCGATGCGGGCTATTTTTTGGTTCTATATGAACTTTAAAGTATTTTTTTCCAATTCTGTGAAGAGAGTCATTGGTAGCTTGATGGCGATGGCATTGAATCTATAAATTACCTTGGGCAGTATGGCCATTTTCACGATATTGATTCTTCCAACCCATGAGCATGGAATGTTCTTCCATTTGTTTGTATCCTCTTTTATTTCATCGAGCAGTGGTTTGTAATTTGCCTTGAAGAGATCCTTCACATCACTTGTAAGTTGGATTCCTAGGTATTTTATTCTCTTTGAAGCAATTGTGAATGGGTGTTCACTCATGATTTGGCTCTCTGTTTGTCTGTGATTGGTGTACAAGAATGCTTGTGATTTTTGTACATTGATTTTGTATACTGAGACTTTGCTGAAGTTGCTTATCAGCTTGAGGAGATTTTGGGCTGGACAGTGGGGTTTCTAGATATACAATCATGTCATCTGCAAACAGGGACAATTTGACTTCCTCTTTTCCTAATTGAATGCCCTTTATTTCCTTCTCCTGCCTGATTGCCCTGGCCAGAACTTCCAGCACTATGTTGAATAGGAGTGGTGAGAGAGGGCATCCCTGTCTTGTGCCAGTTTTCAAAGGGAATACTTCCAGTTTTTGCCCATTCAGTATGATATTGGCTGTGGAGTTGTCATAGATAGCTCTCATTATTTTCAGATACGTCCCATCAATACCTAATTTATTGAGAGTTTTTAGCATGAAGCGTTGTTGAATTTTGTCAAAGGCCTTTTCTTCATCTATTGAGATAATCATGTGGTTTTTGTCTTTGGTTCTGTTTATATGCTGGATTACATTTATTGATCTGCATATGTTGAACCAGCCTTTCATCCCAGGGATGAAGCCCACTTGATTATGGTGGATAAGCTTTTTGATGTGCTGCTGGATTCGGTTTGCCAGTATTTTATTGAGGATTTTTGCATTAATGTTCATCAAGGATATTGGTCTGAAATTCTCTTTTTTGGTTTTGTCTCTGCCAGGCTTTGGTATCAGGATGATGCTGGACTCATAAAATGTGTTAGGGAGGATTCCCTCTTTTTCTATTGATTGGAATAGTTTCAGAAGGAACTGTACCAGTTTCTCCTTGTACCTCTGGTAGAATTCGGCTGTGAATCCATCAGGTCCTGGACTCTTTTTGGTTGGTAAGGTATTGATTATTGCCATAATTTCAGAGCCTGTTATTGGTCTATTCAGAGATTCAACTTTTTCCTGGTTTAGTCTTGGGAGGGTGTATGTTTTGAGGAATTTGTCCATTTCTTTTAGATTTTCTAGTTTATTTGCGTGGAGGTATTTGTAGTATTCTCTGATGGTAGATTGTATTTCTGTGGGATCAGTGGTGATATCCCCTTTTTCATTTTTTATTGCGTCTATTTGATTCTTCTCTCTTTTCTTCTTTATTAGTCTTGCTAGCAGTCTATCAATTTTGTTGATCTTTTCAAAAAACCAGCCCCTGGGTTCATTAATTTTTTGAAAGGTTTTTTGTGTCTCTATTTCCCTCAGTTCTGCTCTGATTTTAGTTATTTCTTGCCTTCTGCTAGCTTTTGAATGTATTTGCTCTTGCTTTTCTAGTTCTTTTAATTGTGATGTTAGGGTGTCAATTTTGGATCTTTCCTGCTTTGTCTTGTGGGCATTTATTGCTATAAATTTCCCTCTACACACTGCATTGAATGTGTCCCAGAGATTCTGGTATGTTGTGTCTTTGTTCTCGTTGGTTTCAAAGAACATCTTTATTTCTGCCTTCATTTCATTATGTACCCAGTAGTCATTCAGGAGCAGGTTGTTCAGTTTCCATGTAGTTGAGCGGTTTTGAGTGAGTTTCTTAATCCTGAGTTCCAGTTTGATTGCACTGTGGTGTGAGAGACAGTTTGTTATAATTTCTGTTCTTTTACATTTGCTGAGGAGAGCTTTACTTCCAACTATGTGGTCAATTTTGGAATAGGTGTGGTGTGGTGCTGAAAAAAATGTATATTCTATTGAGCTGGGGTGGAGAGTTCTGTAGATGTCTATTAGGTCCACTTGGTGAAGAGCTGAGTTCAATTCCTGCGTATCCTTGTTGACTTTCTGTCTCATTGTTCTGTCTAATGTTGACAGTGGGGTGTTAAAATCTCCCATTATTATTGTGTGGGAGTTTAAGTCTCTTTGTAGGTCACTCAGGACTTGCTTTATGAATCTGGGTGCTCCTGCGTTGGGTGCATATATATTTAGGATAGTTAGCTCTTCTTCCTGAATTGATCCCTTTGCCATTATGGTGAATTATGTTGAATTGATCCCTTTGCTTTGTCTCCTTTGATCTTTGTTTGTTTAAAGTCTATTTTATCAGAGACTAGGATTGCAACCCCTGCCTTTTTTTGTTTTCCATTTGCTTGGTAGATCTTCCTCCATTCGTTTATTTTGAGTCTATGTGTGTCTCTGCATGTGAGATGGGTTTCCTGAATACAGCACACTGATGGGTCTTGACTCCTTATCCAATTTGCCAGTTTGTGTCTTTTAATTGGAGCATTTAGCCCATTTACATTTAAAGTTAATATTGTTATGTGTGAATTTGATCCTGTCATTATGATGTTAGTTGGTTATTTTGCTCGTTAGTTGATGCAGTTTCTTCCTAGCCTCGATGGTCTATATAATTTGGCATGTTTTTGCAGGGGCTGGTACCAGTTGTTCCTTTCCATGTTTAGTGCTTCCTTCAGGAGCTCTTTTAGGGCAGGCCTGGTGGTGACAAAATCACTCAGCATTTGTTTGTCTGTAAAGTATTTTATTTCTCCTTCACTTATGAAGCTTAGTTTGGCTGGATATGAAATTCTGGGTTGAAAATTCTTTTCTTTAAGAATGTTGAATATCGGCCCCCACTCTCTTCTGGCTTGTAGAGTTTCTGCCGAGAGATCAGCTGTTAGTCTGATGGGCATCCCTTTGTGGGTAACCCGACCTTTCTCTCTGGCCACCCTTAATACTTTTTCCTTCATTTCAACTTTGGTGAATCTGACAATTATGTGTCTTGGAGTTGCTCTTCTCGAGGAGTATCTTTGTGGCGTTCTCTGTATTTCCTGAATCTGAATGTTGGCCTGCCTTGCTAGATTGGGGAAGTTCTCCTGGATAATATCTTGCAGAGTGTTTTCCAACTTGGTTCCATTCTCCCCGTCACTTTCAGGTACACTAATCAGACGTAGGTTTGGTCTTTTCACATAATCCCATATTTCTTGGAGGCTTTGTTCGTTTCTTTTTTTTTTCTTTTTTTCTCTAAACTTCCCTTCTCGCTTCATTTCATTCATTTCATCTTCCATCACTGATACCCTTTCTTCCAGTTGATCGCATCGGCTACTGAGGCTTCTGCAATCTTCACGTAGTTCTTGAAACTTGACTTTCAGCTCCATCAGCTCCTTTAAGCCCTTCTCTGCATTGGTTATCTTAGTTATACATTTATCTATTTTTTTTTCAAAATTTTTAACTTCTTTGCCATTGGTTTGAATTTCCTCCCATAGCTCGAAGTAGTTTGATCGTCTGAAGCCTTCTTCTCTCAACTCATCAAAGTCATTCTCTGTCCAGTTTTGTTCCGTTGCTGGTGAGGAACTGCATTCCTTTGGAGGAGGAGAGGTGCTCTGCTTTTTAGAGTTTCCAGTTTTTCTGCTCTGTTTTCTCCCCATCTTTGTAGGTTTTTCTACTTTTGGTCTTTGACGATGGTGATGTACAGATGGGTTTTTGGTGTGAGTGTTCTTTCTCTTTGTTAGTTTTCCTTCTACCAGACAGGACCCTCAGCTGCAGGTCTGTTGGAGTTTGCTAGAGGTCTACTCCAGACCCCGTTTGGCTGGGTGTCAGTAGTGGTGGCTGCAGAACAGTGGATTTTCGTGAGACTGCAAATTCAGCTGTCTGATTGTTCCTCTGGAAGTTTTGTCTCAGAGGAGTACCTGGCCGAGTGAGGTGTCAGTCTGTCCCTACTCGGGGGTGCCTCCCAGTTAGGCTGCTCAGGGGTCAGGGACCCACTTTAGGAGGCAGTCTGCCCATTCTCAGATCTCCAGTTGCGTGCTGGGAGAACCACTACTCTCTTCAAAGCTGTCAGACAGGGACATTTAAGTCTGCAGAGGTTCCTGCTGACTTTTTGTTTGTCTGTGCCCTGCCCTCAGAGATGGAGCGTACAGAGGCAGGCAGGCCTCCTTGAGCTGTGGTGGTCTCCACCCAGTTCGAGCTTCCTGGCTGCTTTGTTTACCTAAGCAAGCCTGGGCAATGGTGGGCGCCTCTCCCCCAGCCTCGCTGCCGCTTTGCAGTTTGATCTCAGACTGCTGTGCTAGCAATCAGCGAGACTCCGTGGGCATAGGACCCTCTGAGCCAGGTGCGGGACACAATCTCCTGGTGTGTGGTTTTCCAAGCCCATTGGAAAAGCGCACTATTAGGGTGGGACTGACCTGATTTTCCAGGTGCTGTCTGTCACCCCTTTCTTTGACTAGGAAAGGGAACTCCTTGACCCCTTGCGCTTCCCGAGTGAGGCAATACCTCGCCCTGCTTTGGCTCGTGCATGTTGCACTGCCCTGACTGTCCTGCACCCACTGTTTGGCACTCCCTAGTGAGATGAACCCGGTACCTCAGATGGAAATGCAGAAATCACCTGTCTTCTGCGTCGCTCACGCTGGGAGCTGTAGACCGGAGCTGTTCCTATTTGGCCATCTTGGCTCCACCCCCGACACAGGTTTCTACTTCATGTTTTTTTCCCCTCCAACTCATGTAAAGGAGAGCTGCAGAAGAGTGTTTTATTCCCTCAGAATCATTTAAAAATGAAACTAGAGCTTAAATATATTAAAATATTTTGGTTTATTCTGCTATAAAATTAATCCTTTTTATGGTCAGTTGTTTCACAGTATCTTGGCATAAGGATATATTGTGTATTTTTAAAAATATAATTATTTAAAGCTTGATTTATCTTTTTGGCTCCATTATTTGAACCCGTAGAATAATTCACGTGGGTTACCTGCCAAATTCATGTAATCCTCAGAGAGCAATGAAGGTTTTTTTTTTTTTTTAATTTTAGAGTATGGAGTCACTTGTTTAGTATCTTTTTCAGCAATTAAGATTTTCACCTCATCATGCCAGCTAGCAGACATTAGCAGTGAAATTTTAAAAGGATGTTTGATTTTTTAGTCATTTATATTTCTTTGAGAGTAAAATTTAAATTTTTTTTTCTAGAATATTTTACAGCATTTGAGATATTGGCAGAAGTCATTACATGAGAAGATAAATTCAGTCTTACTTTGAGATAGTACCTATATAACTAAAGCAAATTGGCAAATTATATATCATTACTCAGTTATTGGGAGATTGTGCAAATAATTAAATATAATAATTCAGTTTGACATTTTTTTTTCCTTTTATATATCGAGATAAACCTGTGGATAGTTGTAAATTCTTATGTAAATTTATCATATTCATTGATATTTTGAAAAAACAGTATTTTTTTTAGAGGCTGTAACGTGAATGACATGAGAAAGGGACCACACATACAATTTCTAATGTATAATCTTGGGAATAATCTTTCTTTAATAATTACAAAATCCTTACATTTCTTTTCTTAGAGGTCACTAGTTGTATATACATTTTATCTTTTCAAATTTTAAATTATTTTTAAATTTTTGGTAATCAGGATATCTATATCTTTTAGCAATTATGGAAGTCAAAGGCCTCTATCAGTTTATAAGAAAAAAAACAGTATCCAGCTTTCACTGACTCATGTTTAATGATTAACATCACCAATAAATAAGGGATTTTTTCATAGTAGGGATTTTCAATATGTAGAAGAAGCCATGTTCTGTGTACCTGAGTAGAAAATTCTTTTTACCACACCAAGATAGAAACAGTCCAATTACACAATGTTTACAGTTTTTGTATTCATATCATAGAAGGGTACTGCAGTGAAGACCATTTGACTTCTTGAATACTTTAGGGTTTTAGTAATGCCAATTTTAATAATACTAATACAGTCTCTTTCTATGCTGTGGTATTGCCTGCAAGAGTAAAAATACATTTGATGATGTTGTTAAAGGTGACCTATCCTGTTCTAACATACCAACATTTCCATTTTATTGCACTTTACTTGTCTGGTGAGGATAACTTTAATATGCTCTTAAAACAGTAGAAAAATTACCTAAAGGAAAAAAGTGTTCACAATGAGGGATAAGAGATCATTTAATTTACTATTTTTATACTATTAGAAAACAATTGTTTGAATAAATGTTACTGTTTATGTGCATTACCAAACTATAAATGAATTCTGTATGTAGCTTTCGGTCTGGCAATCAAGGGCATAGAAATGTAAAATCTTTAAAATTCTGATAGAAAGGAGACAAGTTGGCTCCCCATTGTGTTTTATAAAAGTCCCAGGATTCATGTTATTGGGTCTGATTGGCTTGATTTGGAGAGTGTGTGTATCCGAATCCATCTGGAGTGCCATGAAGATGACATGTACTAATTGCCCTAACTCAATCAAGGCTTATCCCTGGATGGGTGTGAGACCAATTTCCCATGGCTAGGAAATTCGGGGTACTGTTTGGAAAACATAACAAATTCAGGGGCAGAAAATAACAAATATTCATGGAACTCATGGTCACTGAGACTATCTATAGGTTGAGAGGGCCTTAGCTTAAAGTTTTATTCTTTTGAACATTAGCATTCACTCCCCCTTACTTTTAGGATCTTTTTATTCATAATACTACATCCAGCCAGTGTACTGGAAAAAATAAATTGAACACTTTAACTGGAACAGTATCTAACACAATTCTTTTGGACATTCCCCACCCCAGGTCTGTTGGCAGAGGGGCATTTTCACTGAGAAAACTGTTTTATGCTTTCTCTTTGTAATGTTCCTCCCCTCACTAAATAACATCCCTTACTCTCTCCCTAAGGTATTTTTGTTTCACTAAATAGATACTTCTGGCTTAATCGTGTAGAATGCTTTTGACTATACATAACAGAAAACCAAGCTAACCAGTAGCATTAACTAAAAGGATGCTTGTTTACTTAATATTACTTCCAAAGTGGTCCCTGTGATGGTTTGGCCTTGAAATTGAATCATCAAGGACCGACCTTCTTTTCAAAATCTTTGGTAGGTAGTTGGCTGCTGTTTCATTGTTGTTTTGTTAAAATCTCTGGTTAAGATGGCTTTCAGATATCTTGACCTCAGGTCTTGACGTAACAACACTCAAAGATAGAATATAGCGAATTGAATAAATGGTTTTCAGAAGTCTTCAAGCACTCTCCTTATATATTATTAGTTAGAACTAGGTCACATAATATTTCCTAGCTACAAGACAGGGTGGTAAATGCATGTCTGAATTTTTCAGTTTCTCTGGTAGGGGCTGCATCACATAGAATATTTTGAGAATAGATGTATGGCCAGTGTTTCCCAAAACTGTTTAAAGTAAATAAGAGATAGCTCCCTTTGTTTTATATAAAGGCATGTAAGTAAAAGGTTGGTCTCATACTGACAACTTTGAGTTGAGATCCATTTCTCTGGTTTAGTTCTTGAGCTTTTCAGTGGTTCTGAATTTTTAGGACAGTGTCATTTTAGTCAAATATTTCATATAACAGAACTGGTTATACTAAACTTGTTATACTGGCGTGCTTCTTCAACCAGGGCACTAATGGTTCAGAAACAGGATGGGTCAAAATAAATTAATAATGTAAAATTTAAAGTAAAATTATACATATATTTATATATACACACACAAACTTAGACACCTAGATATATCTACATAAGATAATGCAAAATGGAGGGTATAAATTTCTGTGATGTAGCACAGCTGAGGAATTCTAGTAACTTGAAACAGGCTTATCGTATTTCTCTTTCATTTCCTATTCCCACACTTTTCTTCTTTCATAAATTCTAACAGGTATGACTGGCTATCTGTCCACTCAAGGTGTGTTTTCATGAGGGCTATATGTAAGAGATGCTATATATATTTTCACCTTAAATATTTCACCCTAAAATATTAGCCTCTCCTCTGAGTAAAATTGCTTATTGTGTTTCATACCATCTTTCTCCTTTTCTCACTTTGTGTCTGATTAATAAGATATTTATAATTGTACCAAACATCAATAATTATGACATGAATAATTTTGTTTCACTGGTCACTTCCAGCATTAGAGGACCATTAACATACTGCGTAGCAGATTGTAGGAATATACATTATGGCAATAATGTATTTGGCAATAATGTATATGACAATAATGTACGCCTTTATGGCGTAGTCATAATTTATAATATAGTAAGGCACCCATTTAGAGTTAAGGTCTAAGGCAATCGTTTTTTTCTATCTTATGCCATCAGAATGAGAAACTTTCTGAATCCATGTTTCCAAGCTTTTAACTAGGCAAATAATTGGATATTGATGTACCAAAGATTTTCTACATGATTATGTTATCTTTGTTCAGGTTGGGCAGATTTAAATAAATACAAAAGCCAAAGTAGGGATTCTGGCATAATATAAGGAGATAGTAAGAGGACACTAAATGCAGAATGTCTAGGCAGAAAACCCGGCTCACTACCTCCAAGCTGTGTGACCCTGGACCACTGGTTCCTCAGGTTACTCTTCTGTACAATGGCTGTTATGAAGGTTAAACAAAATTACCCATGTAAATCTGTAGCATAGTGCTTAAAATATGGTAAGCACTTAGTAGCTCTTAGCACTTGTCATTATAATTTGATTGGTGAATCTTATGGAAGAGATACTTAAACGTAAAGTTATATCTTGAAAAATGGAAAACAAATAAACACAGCATACCTCCCCTATGAAGGAAGTATTGTGGGTCTTGGTGTGTCCGCTAGCTATTACATCATACTTACAAAAAGCTTTGAACATATACTAGGCTCCATAATTGTATTTCGATCATTGAATTATGTTGATTAGTACCACATTTTGAACCTATCCACACTAATCAGCCACAACTTTTATAATCTTTATGAAATTTATCTGAGATTAATTTAGAGTTGATGACCTATTGGACTTGGCATTCATATATTATTGGAACATATGGTTAGGTTGATTAATATATTAAAATACTTAGGAAATTTAGCATTCTAATTTATTACATTGTCATATCATTACAAACTTAATGTAGTGGCTTATATTCTATCTTTCTCACTATTTCTCTATGTTTAAGTACATGTGCACACACAATGGTAAGGAACATAAGGATAACATTTAAGTTATTTTAGCCAGGTGCGGTGGCTTATGCCTGTAATCCCAGCACTTTGGGAGGCTGAAGTGGGAGGATCAATTGAGCCCAGGAGGTTGAGGCTGCAGTAAGCTATAGTTGTACCACTGCATTCCAGACTGGGTAACAGAGTGAGACCATCTCAATATAAAGGAAGAAAGGAAGGAAGAAGGGAAGGGAAAGGGAGGGGAGGGGAGGGGAGGGAAGGGGAGGAGAAGGGAGGGGGAGTGAAGGAGGGAAGGAGGGAAGGGGAAGTGGGAAAGGAAGGAAAGGAAGAAAAGGAAAGGAAAGAAGGAAATTAATTTTAGTCTTCATATGTTCTTTTATTTACAATGTGTTAGGCCCTGACCAGGTTGACTACTGATTAATTTCATGTTTATCCAGTGGCATGTTATGATTTTTTAGTTTCTCATACTTCTAGATAAGAATAATGCAATATATTATAAATGCAAAATATTAAAAATGAATGAGCTCTTAAAAATGTGAATGTTTGATTTTTTAAAAAACTGGATTGCTATCTTTAAGTCACTTGTGGTCACTAGTGAAAATACTCATCTTGACTGAAAGGGTAAGTTACAAATTGGTGAAGGAAAGATTACTGCCCATGCCATTATGGTTCCTTATTAAGACATTTTCTATGTTTATTTTCAGTTTTAAAGAACTTTGCTATATGTATTTTGAATTTTAAAGGCCTAAGATTTTGCCTGGATGAATACACACACACGCGCGCACACACACACACACACACGCACACACACACACACACCCCTCTGTGTCCATGGATTCCACATTCTTGAATTCAACCAACCAAGAATCAAAAATATTTGGGAAAAAAATTGAAAATAACAGTACAATGATAAAAATAATACAAATATAAAACAATACAGTGTAACAATGATTTATGTAGCATTTACAATGTATTAGGTATTGTAAGTAATCTAGAGGTGACAAAGTGTATGTGAGGATGTACATGGATATATGCAAATATCACAGCTTTTTATATAAGGGAATTAAGCATTTGTGAATTCTGGTATCCTGGAGTTGGGGCATGGTTGTCCCGGAACCACTTCCTTGGATATGAAGGGAAGACTGTATATATATATATTATATATTATATATATATTATATATAATATATAATATATATATAATATATATATAATATTTATTTATATATGCATATATAGAGAGAAAGAGTGAGAGAGAGAAAATGAATGAATGGTTTAATACAGAAGATGAACAATAGTTTCTCATGGGAAGTATTAAATTGTCCTTATACTGTTCTTAGTTTATAAAAAACTGCTGTTGAGACAGAAATATTAATATAAAATGGAGACGTTCTATATGCGAAGAAGAGTATAATTATTATCATATTTTGGGACAATATTTTGTTTCTGTTACATCTAGTATGTATTCTTTAGGCTGGGTCTTTACATTTTATGTTATGATAATTTTTACAGGCTGATGATACACTGCTTTGTTGAAAGTGTCCATTTTAAACAATGATTTTTTAAAAAGTCATAGCATTTTTAATCACTATTAAAAAGAAAGAGAAAGTATTCCACATATTATGGGAGAACAAATGAGATAGAAATTGTGTAGTGCTCATTGATGGTATAAGGTTTGTAGGGTCAAAAGTATACAGCAACAATTAATACTGAAGTCAGCATGAACCTCAATAAATAGAGCAGGTGCAACTTATAGAGGACCTAAATCACTTCATAATTAAAACTATAACCTTAAGCTTTCCTGAAACATACTCCTTTTCCATTAGGGCTGAAATATAAAATATCCTGGGAAAGAAAGTAAATTTAATCTTGTGTGTTTACTTCAATGGGAAAGTATTCTAAATGTGATGATAAAAATGAGTATAATAACAAAACAATCTCTGGGAGTTTTGAGGCTATAGTTGTGAAACCAGTAATATTAACTACAACTTGTATGAAAGACACTGATAGTGTCTGGGAACCAGATTATTGTTCAGCTAGGTAGCTAGCTTGTACATGCATGTAATTATCTTTTGTTTATATAGAAACATGCCATGTGTGTATGTGTAACTGTGTATTCATAATTTGGACTTTAACTTGCCAGTTTAAAGACTGCCAACAGTGCATATGACTGTGCTATGCATCCGATGCATGGTCATACTAGAGTGAATAACACAAATACCACAGCATCTACCTGGGGGCTTTCTTTGTCAATACCAAATTTAGAGACCTGGAGTCAAAGAAAGAAAATCTTGAAAGCCATTGGGAAGCTGGAAGGCAGGAAATAATCTTGTTTGCAAAGGTGGAGACTTAGATGCTTTTTATGTTCTTTTTGATGCCTATTCTCAAAATGTTCCCCTTCAGATTGCACCACTGGGAAGGCAAATAGAACCTTCTTGACCAAAACTAAGAGTGATTTTTAACAAAATGTGTACCTCAGTGGCTTGAGTATATCTTCTGAGCTGTAATTTCCTAAGATCGCCTGTCCAATTTGAGGCCCCAAAGGAACATAAAAAGGGATTTCACAGACTATTCAGGTTACTCGTCATCTTTGCTTCCTCTGTTTCAGCGCCACCTATAGCTAGTTATCAAATACTGAACACTTGCCTTAGCAGAGCAGGGCTGAGCAGGGAGCAGTGTTGGTGAACTGCTGAGACACGTCGTGTAGCAGCTGGAGGTTTTGTGAAGTGGAAGACACCAAAGTCAAACTCAAGTTCTGAGTGTATTGAGAGGAAAAGAGCCGGGAAGCAGACTCACCAGAAGGAAGAGTGCAGACACAGAGAGTGGAGAGTATACGATTCTCTTTCCTCTTTTGTGTTTTAAACCATCATTACCACAGCCTATTGATAGGGATCTGCATAAAACATTATTTCTGCTGGGTTTATATTAAATATGGTTGTTGAACACAGCTTTCTTGATTTTGCCTGTAAACCCTGTGATTTAAAAGCAGTTGCTCACACAATTCTAAAATGGATTTATTTTCATGCTCTCACAATGATACCAAAACTGTACTTTAACTGTAGACGAAAATATGTAAGTAGCTGAAGTACTCAGATTTCAGACTTACGACTTATTTTAATTATGATATACACAACTGTGCTGCATATAAAATTAGTAAATGCCTACTTATGTGTTCCATGTCACAGCTGCCTTTGTTAATCAGAAATTAATAGATTCAGGTGAAAATGTTTTGATTAATGCTACATTTGCTGATAATACCTAGAATAAAGCATAGAATATTTGTAAACTCACTTTTTAATAAGCTAATCCAACTACAAATCTGTTAATGAGAATTCTGATATAGCAAGCAGTGAGCTTTGGGAAAAGGTCAACCAATGTGGGAATAGATTTAAATCCTAGCTCTGACCTTCCTAATTATGTTACCTAGAGTCAGTAACTAAATCTCACTCTGCCAGTTTCTCCACTTCACAGATGTGAAAAGCTCTGTTGTGGTTTTTAGGGATAAAATAGGTAATGGACTTAAGAGCTTTGCATAGTGACTGGAACATACTGTAATTTATCCCTTCTGAGACCTACATTGGTATGGACAGTCCCCAACTTACAGTGATTCAAAATGATTTCTGACTTTATAATGCCATGAAAGTGATACACATTCAGTAGAAACCACTTCTGAAAATACTTCGAAATTGGAGTTTTGATCTTGTTCTGAGCTAGCGCTGTGCAGTAAGGCACTCTTGTTTTGTTGGGCGGCAAGCTGCAGCTCCCAGTCAGCCCTGCGATCACAAGGGTAAACAACCTTCAGGTCAAGTGCGCTTCCAGCTGAGTATATGTGTGGTGAGTACCCATAGCACAGTTCCGTTTTTCACTTTCAGTACAGTATTCAATAAATTACATAGGTATTGAACATTTTATTATAAAATAGGCTTTGTGTTAGATGACGCTGCCCAACTGTAGGCAAATTTAAGTGTTCTGAGCATGTTTAAGGTAGGCTAGGCTAAGCCATGGTGTTCTGGTGGGTTAGGTGTATTAAATGCATTTTCAACTTATGGTATTTTCAACTTAGGCTGGGTTTATTGGGACCAAACCCTATTATAAGTCGAGGACTATCTGTCTTCACATTTTAACATATCTGAAATTGGATGCATCATGGTAATGGATAGTGCATCAGTTTAATTGGCAAATTATTTTCCTTACTGGTACGTAAAATAATCATGTTCTGTCTTATAATCAGAGGCATCTTATCATTGTTGAAATATGGTTCATAAAATGGCATATAAAATAATGTTCTGCCCTTTGATTAGAGGCATCTGAATATCTCATCAATATGGAAATAGGTGCTATTACTGCCCCTTACTTTACTGTGGAACTGTTATTTGGATTTGTCAGCCATTGTTTAATATTAATATTTAATATTGCTATCTGGGACTCAATGTAAACTCCTTTTGTAGTCTTCAAATTAAATTTTACACACACACACACACACACACACACACACACACACACACACACACACAGTAGTCCCCATTGTTCGCGGTTTCACTTTCCGAGGTTTCAGTTACCTGAGGTTAGCCATGGTCTTAAAATACTAAATGGAAAATTCCAGAAATAAACAATTCATATGTTTTAAATTGCCTGCCATCCTGACTAGTGTGATGAAATCTCACATTGTCCTGCTTTGTCCTTCCTGAGACATTAATCATTCCTTATGATTCTTCAAGTATCTCCAAGCTGTCTATGGGCCCCATCCTTCCGTCACTTATTGGCCATCTCCATTATCTGATGAACTGTCAAGGTATTGCAGTGCTTGTGTTCAAGGAACCCTTATTTGACTTAACAATGGCCCCAAAGTACAAGAATAGTGATGCTGGCACATTGTTATAATTTTTCTATCTTATCACTTGTTATTGTTGTTAATCTCTTAATGTGCCTAATTTATAAATTAACCTTTATCATAGGTATATATGTATAGGACACACACCATGGTGTATATAGGATTCAATTCTACCTGCAGTTTTGGCATTCGCTGGGAGTCCTGGAACACAGTCCCTGTGAATCGAGGGGGAATGCCTGTGTATATATATAATTAATAAAAGAGAGCTCTAGCAAATATCAAACAAATATAAAAGTACTAAACTTTTGGAAACTGAGCAAGTTAATAATTTTTATGATTTAAATATATTTTCATACCTCATCAAATTTCCTGTAAAACAATTGATTTCTGTATAATACTTAGGAGTTTTTAAAAAGTAAGAGCAGGCTGGGCACAGTGACTCATGCCTATAATCCCATCCAGCATTTTGGGAGGCAGAGGTGTGAGGGTCACTTGAGCCTAGGAGTTTGAGACCAGCCTAGGCAACATAGAGAGACCTGTGTCACTACACAGATTAAAAAAAAAAAAGGCCAAGCGTGGTGGCATGTGCCTATTGTCCTAGCTACTTGGGAGGCCGAAGCAGGAAGATTGCTCGCGTCCACGAGTGTGAGACTTCTGTGAGCTGTGGATTGGCAACAGAGTGAAATCCTGTCTCAAAAATTTAAAATAAAGCAAAACAAAAACACAAGCAAGAGCACAGTATGACATTGATAACTGAACCTTTTAGTATATGTTACGTGTTTTAAAATTGAAATTCTATGATTTCTTATCTAAGGTAAATTGATTTTGGTTGCTGCATGGTATGAATGTGTGCAATTTATATGTGTAGTATAAAAAAGTATTTTAAAATAGACACTTATTTTTTGGATAAGAAACAAAAGCGAAGCTAACTTAATAATACTGTTTTTTCTGTTGCTGTGTCAAATTATGTGATGAGGGAGACTTGTGTCGGAGTGCAGCGATGAAAAATCAGAATCAGAACTTGACAGGTTGAGAGTCACAGGAAATGAAACAGAAGGCTGAGTGACTCTTTACTCAGAACAAATCTGTCAGGTTAACTGAAAGTCTGGGGATGGGAACAAAGACAAATTTATTGCCCTTTCATGGTAAATGTCTGCAAACCTAGGCATGAGAGAGCCTTTGATGCCCTGGTGTGCCTTTCAGCAGATTTGTAAATTCAGTAGATACGTGAAATAAAAATCAGCAGTTGCCTTGCCTTATATTTTGATAGATAAATTGCTTAAGGATTTAAAATCCTTGCACAGTATGGATAATAGATACTGGATTAGAATTAAGGGATTTATTTAGTCTCCTTTTCCCAGAAAATCAAGATTACTTCATGTCAAAACAGTGTTGTCAGAAAATGTAAATAGCAAAAGGCTTTACCTGAAACTTCATTTGGAAATGAAGACTCTCATTTTCAAAATATAGTATCATTATAAGATATGATATTGTACCTTTATTTCTGAAAGTAAGCACCTTTACACAAAGCTAAACACCTTAAATTATATTTATAAAATATTACTTCGTGAAAGAAGCAATGCTCAAATATGTGATTTATATTTCTATTCTTTATTTTAATTTTACACTAATTATATTATGAAATTAAAAATGCATTACTATGATATATTTGACATACATCATAATATTTGAAAAAGGTCACTATTTCAAGAGAAAGATCACTTTTAGAGCAGTTGACACTCCCCCTATTCCATAAGATACTATAAACAACACAAAATAATAGATCAATGTATAGCACATTATTATAAATACAACATTATTCAAGTCATTATATGTTTCTTAATACGAGCAATGAGCCTATTTCTCTGTTTGATGTTGTCTGTTGCACTTTTTGATTGCATAGGTAACAAGTTTATTTTACAACTGTTCTGTTTTTAAAATAGATAATTCTGATCTTGGCTACATTTAAAAACATTACTAAATAGATCCCAGAAATGTTTTTTGAAAAGAAAACCTTTTTTGGGATGTCTGTGTGTCTCTTTCATTGCACTGAATAGACAGCTACCTAATCAGCTTATTAGTTTGCATATGCCTCATATAATACATGCTAAATTGCCGATTTCAATCTTTATCAGTGGAATGGGGACGTATCTATACTTTGAGGAACTGTGGGGAAAATAAAGACGTTGAAAATAAATTTTTAATTTATTAATGATGATTCTAAAAATGTGCATTATTTTTAGTTTTTGCCTTGAATTTCTGTAAAGTTTTAAGGAACCATACCTATTTTTAACAAAAGATTTTTTTCCTGGTTTTTACTTGAGTCATATGACTTTAACTGAAGGCACAAGGTATCCTGGAGACGAGGAGGGATTTTGAATTGGCAGAACTTACTAAACTCCCACCTTTTTTTTTAAC
>NW_026652277.1:71344483-71356621 GCF_009828535.3 Hylobates moloch
AAATTATTTCCCTTTTATTCTTTTATGGGTACAGACTTTTGAAATCTGAAGTTTTAAATGTGAATCATATTTTAACTTCTTTTTCTTCTTTTGTGCCTTTCTTCAACTAGTGAGTAAGCTATGCCTGAATATTTGAATGGGGAAAAGGCAAAGATGAAGGTAATATTAATACTACAAGGGAGAAATAGTAAATAAGTAAATTTGAATAAAGGTGTGGGTAACTAATTATATCTTTGTATAAACTACCATATACAGGTATGTTACTGTATATGTTTGAGCTACAGGTAAAATAAATAACACAATAATATTAAAAACTGATATAAAATCCCCTGTCGAATTATAAAAATCTGTTATTTAATTTGTTCTGCAATATTATTAAGAAAAAGTTTAGTTAGAATGCAAAATAAAAGGAAGATAATTTCTGTACCTATCTTTATACATATATATCTACTACGACAACAGGGGTTACCTCCTCTCCAACTGAGAGAGTAATGTCAAAAATAAGGTTAAGATATAGATTCCTTGGCCACCTTCAACTAATAGAGAGCCGGAAAGAATAGTATCCCTGAAGGCCCTGTGTTCCCTCTTAAGGAGCTTGAACTGTGTTCTATATCAGGTAGTAAACAAAAGTCATCTTGCTTAGTCAACATTGACTTTTCATTCATTAAAGCTACCAACAAAGACCTCATTCTGTTTTCTATCTATGCTAGGTGTATTTTACTGAAATATCTTCTTTCCCTATATTCAAGAAATTTTCAGTTGCCATCAATGTCAGATTTTTAGCCCAATAATCTGGTTACTTTTTTTTTTTTTTTTTTGAGACGGAGTCTTTCTCTGTCCCCCAGGCTGGAGTGCAGTGGCGCGATCTCGGCTCACCGCAACCTCCACCTCCTGGGTTCATGCCATTCTCCTGCCTCAGCCTCCCAAGTAGCTGGGACTACAGGCGCCCGCCAACACGCCCGGCTAATTTTTTGTATTTTTAGTAGAGACGGGGTTTCACCGTGTTAGCCAGGATGGTCTCGATCTCCTGACCTCGTGATCCGCCCGCCTCGGCCTCCCAAAGTGCTGGGATTACAGGCTTGAGCCACCGCGCCCGGCCAATCTGGTTACTTATACCTGCTTATTCAAGAATGAAAATTAAGAAATTAATGTATAAACCAGTGTTATCATAACTTCAGTTTCCAAAGTATCTTTCAGTAGATTCCACTTTAAGCCAAACAAATAACTAAGCGTAGTAATTTCTGGCACATCAATGAGGATGATACTTTGACACATTTGAGAAATTCCCTATTTACTCAATCAACATCCTGTATTTGGCTATACATTTCAATCTCATATGAAACTAGCCTTACTTTGGACTAAAGTTAGTAGCCTAGAAAATGCAGAATAGGATAAATGTGATACTCCAAAAAGTGACTAAAGCAAAGCATTAACTTAATTGTTAAAACACTTTAAATGATTGACTAACAAAGTATTGTGTGTGTGTGTGTGTGTGTGTGTGTATGTGTATTTTCTCTTCCTGAAGCAAATGTGAAATATTGCTGGGTCTATAGAGTCTGTTGATTTGAATGTTATTTATTTTTAAATTTTTATTTTTAAACATAATTGTATTAAAAAAATATGATCAGCCTGATAAGAAATGGGTGCAAAAGCCAGTACAAATTAAAACCCCAAAATTACTTTAATTATAATGATCAGTGTCTCATTTATTGATATTTAAATAATATAGTATCTTCTTCATTCATTTATTCATAATTGACCTTATATAGCTCTAGATTTCTAGGAATAGTCTAATCTTTGAAAAAGCACAAGGAACCTGAAAATTGTAATTGGTATAATTTCACATACTATTCTGTTAAGAAAATATATCAGTGAATTTTAATTCACTTTAATATATGTGTGTGTGCATATATATGAATGTTAAAATTCCATATTAATCTTCAGGTCAACTAACATCTTGTCTCATCATATATTCCAGGTGAGTGTATTAACAGTAAACTCCTAGAAGTATGAGTATAGCAACCGCAATCATCTCTGAAAAAAAAACATTTAGTGAGCTCAGATCTCAGTGAGGATATTACTAGAATGTCAAAACTGGGAGTAGGCATCACCTCTCTTCTAAGCAAATATTTTGAAAACAAGCCCCAGGGAAAAGAGCATTTGGATGTCAATTTAGAACAGGTGGAGGAGACGACAGGGAAGCGCCACCAGGCAAGAATCAACATACAGGAAATAACCGACAGGGCTGCTCTCTAGTCTATTTAGTGCCCAACAATTAATCCCTGAAGAAAAAAAAAACAACAGCACTAATGTGTAACACATATTTATTTGAAAAGAAGTAGTACCAGAATAAGTGGATATTAGGGCTTATGTATCTGGAAATTGCAAAATAAAACTCTTACTGGACTTTTGAAGTTGAAACTCCTTGGAACCAGACTTCCAATTTTAGCAACTTCTTTTCTCATCCATTTTCCCCACTTCTTCAAGGGATTTAAGAACATTTTAGAAGCATGATGGCACTGTCAATCTTTAAATGTCACTGCTCAATTCTAGCCATCTTTTAAATTACTAACTTTTCTAATCTAATTATATAAATGGTAATTACCTATAAAAATAGCAATTAATTCTGAGAAGCACCTGCAAAGATAAAATTGTGCTGATGAAGCCTGAAACCTTGTACTCAGTAGGAGCTAAATTCAATGAAATCAATGGGAAGCAATGCCTGAAGTAAGCTTCATACCAAGGCCTGAGATTATGAATTTGTTCAACATTGTATAATTACTTTCCCCACTTTATTTGAGTTTCTCAACTATAGTGATGAAGGACATAAACTAATTACTGAATTGACTTTGATCCCTGTGGCAGCTTAGGTGATTAGGCTTTGTGATGTTTAACGTCTGTATTCTAAATATGCAAAAAAATAAGCTTAATGATTACAACAAAGGTATGCAAATCAGAAATAGTCATCTCTCCTTTCGTTTGGTACTATCGCCTCAGTGCCTAAAATGTTCAAAGTATTTTATGCGCATAGACTGTGTGACCATTGAGTTAGCTGTTCCATCAGTATAGGAAAAGAAGAAAAATGATACATGCCAGAACAATCCTGAAAATCCTTATATATCAGTGTTTCTCACCAGGAATATGTTGTCCCCTCCTCCTCACGGGCCCACAGGAGTGATCTGGCAAAGTCTCAAAACAATTTTGTTCACCACAACTGAGGGAGAATTCTACAGGCATCTAGTAAGTAGAGACCAAAAATGCTACTAACCACCTATAATGCACAAGAAAGCACCGTGCAACAAGAACCAACTGCCCGTGTTGTCAATAGTACCATCATTGCGTGCCTCGTGCTACATACAAACAGAAAATATAAAGTCAAATAAGTACTATCAGAGAAGAAATAAGGGCACTGTAGAACAAAGCTTGAATATATATTGACAATGGAATGCTGATGTTTAAAAAATAATTAAAAAGTCAGGAAACAACAGGTGCTGGAGAGGATGTGGAGAAATAGGAACACTTTTACACTGTTGGTGGGACTGTAAACTAGTTCAACCATTGTGGAAGTCAGTGTGGCGATTCCTCAGGGATCTCGAACTAGAAATACCATTTGACCCAGCCATCCCATTACTGGGTATATACCCAAAGGACTATAAATCATGCTGCTATAAAGACACATGCACACGTATGTTTATTGTGGCACTATTCACAATAGCAAAGAGTTGGAACCAACCCAAATGTCCAACAATGATAGACTGGATTAAGGAAATGTGGCACATATACACCATGGAATACTATGCAGCCATAAAAAATGATGAGTTCATGTCCTTTGTAGGGACATGGATGAAACTGGAAAACATCATTCTCAGTAAACTATCGCAAGGACAAAAAACCAAACACCGCATGTTCTCACTCATAGGTGGGAATTGAACAATGAGAACTCATGGACACAGGAAGGGGAACATCACACTCTGGGGACTGCTGTGGGGTGGGGGGAGGGGGGAGGGACAGCATTATGAGATATACCTAATGTTAAATGACGAGTTAATGGGTGCGGCAAAACAACATGGCACATGGATACATATGTAACAAACCTGCACATTGTGCACATGTACCCTAAAACCTAAAGTATAATAATAATAAAAAAATGTAAAAATATTGAAATTCATATTGTGAACAAAAGCTGAGAAAATTATCATTTTTGTGATGATTAGATTGACATAACTACTATAGAACAGGTTTACTTAGAATATTTTTCTCAAAGGTGTATTTGTTAGAATTACAGGTAAATTACTTCTAATTCTTCCTTTCTCCTTATAATTTATGGTATTCTCAATAAGGGATGTTTTACAAAAATCAGCAGTTCCTATAAAAAATCTTGGCAATAATATAGAGACAAACCCAAGAACTTGAATAGACCATAGATAATTAACTTGCCAATTAAAAAGAAGTTATTATCTTAGCTACTAGGTGACCAGTGGGTTTTTTTGTGTTTTTGTTTGTTTGTATGTTTTCAAAAAATCCTAAATTAGGATTTGAATTCTAAAATCTTCAGCTAAAACCTCCAATTCTTCAGATGTGGAAATCTTGATCTATAGCTTGTTCTGAATAAGAGTAGTCTTTTATTCCAAGAAAAAAGAACACATCTCCATTATAAATTATTTTCTACATGGAGGAATGTTATGGATTAAAAATTCCCTTTGTGAGGTTGTTTGTTCCTTTTAAATCTATTTTGTTTGTGTCATCACCATTCCCAAATGAATTTCCTCCATTAGAGATATTTACCCAGTATCTGAGAATTTCTGTGCATGATGCATGGAAAATCATTCATCTCCTGAGAAAAACAGGTGCATATCACTTCCCATCTTTCTTTTCTTTCTTTCTTTCTTTCCTTCCAACTCCCAGAAAGAACTACTTCCTTGTTAAAACTCTGAACCATTTCAAATTCCTGGTAGGATGAAGACTTAGAGAAATAAAAGGTCATGGCATCCCTGATAAAAAATATACAATTATACACAAAATATTATAACAATTGAGAAAGATGAAAATAATAAATATTTTATTTTTCACTATTATAAAACAATTATAAGGTTATTTGATTACAGTATCTGATATATCAATGTTTTATTAAGGGAATTCTGATACAACAAATAATTAAAAGTTGCTCAATTAACTTAGTAGAAGCATGAATGTGAATAAGTAGGCAATTCTTTAGTATTCATCATAAAATGCCAAGCAAGGAATACTGATGGAGATTTTTTATATTTGTCTGCCTGAAAATCTTGTATTTACTTTTCGTACTTTTGCCTGAAAATCTTGTATTTACTTTTCATATTTTGTTTTAAAAAATCTCTTTGAACAGTGAAAACTTCAGAATGACATTTGAAAGGAATTCGTAATTGTTTCTATAATATAGTAAGCATAATGACTTTTATGTAGTCATTTAATTGGCTTGAGCAGAGTGATCTTCTAAGTAGATATATCATATAGTATATATGTATCTCTATGAGCTAGATGTTGAAATGAAAACCGAAATTTTTAGCAAGATATTACGAGAAGTTCACGAAATTCACCAACAATTCACCTACTTGCAAAAAGGACCACATATATTATCTTTTTCTATTGTTTTTGAAAACACCTTGAAAACTAAAAATAGATGTACACAAAGGCCCTGTTGCAATGGAACTATTTCATTAGGATTTCAATGGAGTCATATGCAGGTTAGTATATGAAAATCATGTGTTTTATATGTCTATTTCCTCCCACAATTTTTATTTAACCAAATGTATCTAAAACAGTAAAATATAATGTCTTTATAATACTATTGAAAAAATCTCAGCACAGATTACAGATAACAAAAAGTGTTATGTCTTTTGTCAATTTCTTCTGCCTCTGAGTATATAGACTCACAGTTGATCATGCTAGGATTGGAGAAAATGATTTTCTTGTTACTGTGCTTTAGAGTTCCTTTATTATTGTTCATTGTCATGCTTTACTGTGGGACAACAGGTAGCTTTTTCTATCACACCTATGCTTGCTTAAGAAAAGGTTCCTTAACCCTTCTCTGTCACTATAATTCCCACGTGGTGAGGACACTGACAAATGGAAAGGAATGGAAGTGTCCTGAGGAAGATCAAACCCTCTGACTATGCTCAGCCATATGAAATGACAGAAGAGATTCTGTAGACGAAAGAGCACAGGAGAATAACACGTCAAGATACTGGAATTGTGAAATTTAGCGTAAATGTGTCTCTGTACATAGTGAACTGTAATCTAGCTTAGTATATAAACAAACTTTAACCTAACTTAAGAGTAATGTGTTATTTAATGATGGGGGTAAATTCTGAGAAATGCCAGATGAGAAAGGAGATTTTGTCATTGTGTGACCATCGTAGAGTGTACTTACACAAACCTAGATGTTATAGCCTACTATATGCCTAGGCTATACAATATTGCCTGTTGCTCCTATGCTACTATGTTATTGTACTGAATACTGCAGGCAGTTGCAACACAGTGGTAAGTATCCCTAGATCTAAGCATATCTAAACATAGAAAAGGCAATGTGCTGCCTTAAAACATTATGATGGCTATGATGTCACATCATAGGAATTTTTCAGATCCACTATATTCGTATAGGACCATTATGAAACATGTGGTTCATCTTGACCAAAAGCATCATTTTTAGGGCATGACTAGATATCCTTGTAATAAATATGTGAGCCTCAACCAATCACAGGCTGCTAACTGATAAGACCATGTAAATAAACTAGCAAATGTTTTATCACACCATGCCTAAATAAGGCATATGCTGAGCTATAAGCAATTGAGCTGTTTCTCTATATCACTTTCTTTTTTTTTTTTCATTTTTTTTTTTTTTTTTTTTTGACGGAGTCTTGCTCTGTCACCCAGGGGGGGGTGATGGGTGGACTTGTCTCTCTTTCTGGCGCGTCCCCCCTCCTTTTTTTTTTTTTTTTTTTTTCAGACGGAGTCTTGCTCTGTCACCCAGGCTGGAGTGCAGTGGCACTATCTCAGCTCACTGCAAGCTCCGCCTCCCGGGTTCACACCGTTCTCCTGCCTCAGCCTCCCGAGTAGCTGGGACTACAGGTGCCCACCACCACACCCGGCTAATTTTTTGTATTTTTAGTAGAGACGGGGTTTCACCGTGTTAGCCAGGGTGGTCTCGATCTCCTGACCTTGTGATTCACCCACCTCAGCCTCCCAAAGTGCTGGGATTACAGGCATGAGCCACCGTGCCCCACCCCATCACTTTCTTTTTGTCTCTCTAAATTCTGCCTGCCAACATTGCTGACTGGATCTCTGTGACACTCTAGCAGTTCATAGTGCTGCCCAATTCATGAATCTTTCTTTGTTTAAATAAATTCAGTTAAACTTAATTTGTCTAAAGTTTTTCTTTTAATAGAACTGAGCAGCCACATTTTTTAACCTAATAATTTTTATATAAGGATAAATGACTAAGTTAAAACTAATCTTAAATAGCAGAATTGCAAGTTATTAACTCAGATATTGTGTGTGCTAATATATAATTCATTTTTCATAGTTGCTGTTATTCAAAACATACATAAAGGAGAAAGGGAGTTGTTAAGTGTCCATCTGTCTTACACTTGGAAGTCAATAGATGCTATATAAATTTTTAACGTTGATAGTATAGTTCTACAAATATTTTAGTTATATACATGACAGAAAACAAATATGAACAAAATTCAGCATTTTCTTCATCAAAATGGGGGTCTAGGTGTTCATTTTATTAAATTTTGAGGATTTTTAAGGGGTTTTTGTACAAACATGTATTTCACTAATGAAAATTATAAAAATAAGTCTAATGAAATGGAAATAAGCCATTGACTTTAAGACATAGTAACTAATATATAATATGCTAGTAGTTCATGTGGATTTTATTATTATACAAATATTCACTCTTTCCTAGCCCTTTATTAAGCACCAAAAAAGCCCCCACCCCATTGATGAGTGCATCAAAGTGACTTGGCCAATTGAATGCACCAGTGTGACGTTTCTCAGTGGAGGCTTTAAGAGGCATGATGGGTTCCTTGCAGACCTTGTGCTCCACCATCTGCCATGAGAAGAGCATGCATATCTCAGGTATCTATTAGCCCCAGAAAGTGAGACATGCAGAGCACATCTAAATCCAACCTGCAGGCAAGAGCAGACCTATTCCAGCCAATCCACGGGCTTTTAAATTTAAAAACACTAGTGTGAGCAAGAAATACATGTTCATTATTAGTAATCCACTGAAATGTTGGGGTTTGTGTGTTTTGCAATATAATTGCAGCAAAATATATATAACATAATCATGTTATCATTTTTGCCACAGTAAAATAGTGCACTTTATTTCCCCAAACAGGTAATGGAAAAGCATTTATTAACACCAAAATAGTTAATGAGAATTCCAGATGGCAACTAACTTGAGTTTATCTCAGGATATGCATCTTTCTTTGTCTCACTAAATTAAAGATAATGAGGGCTTTAGAATGAGTGATACCTGTGTTCAAATCCTGGCTCTTTCATTTAATAATCTGATTAACTCTTCCATGAGTTTCAGCTCCTCATTTGCATACAGAAATAATGCCAACTTTATTGGTTTATAAGAGTCAAATACAAATAACATGGAAAGTAGCACAGTTTATGGAGCATTGTAAGGTCAATAATTAGTAGTTATTATTATAGAGCTCTATTCTGCTGTTTATCAAAGAGAAAAACACTTCTGGATAATTTTGGATTCTATATTAATTTCACTTTTAGTACTCTATAATACCAAAAAGACACTGTTGACTTTGGAAGTGAATGTATGAGGCATTTGAAAAATACGAAGTAAACAGAAAAAAAAGGGTGATGAAATAAGTAGTAATATAAAACATGTAGTTATACACGCAAGATTCTTTTAGCTATACATAGCAGACAAATCAAGCTAGCTTTATTATAAGGAAACATATTACCTCATACACTCTGAAAGTATGGTGAGCTTAATGGCTAATTGGTCTTTCTGTCTCTCCCATTTGCCATACCCTGTACTGGCTTAATCTTTGGGATTATTCCAAAATAGCTAAAACTGTTCCAGGATCACCATCCATGGTGAGAAGGGGTAAGAGACCATCTCTGTCTGTGGTTTTCTCTAGAGAAAAAGGCAACTTCTTTTCCAAGGCTCCTAGCAGAATTCCCCTTATGTTTTAACGCCATAATTCGATCGCACTGAAATATTATCAAGGCAAATGAGCTTACATTTAAAATACTGGAACCCCACCTGGAGATGGTCATGGTGGCTCAGCTGCCTCTGATGCACAAAGCATTCTGATGGTGTGATGGTTACCTGAGCCAAACAAGGGCTCTGGTAGAAAAGAAGCCAAGTATGAGGCAACCAACCATGCCTCTCACAAGATAAAAATGCACACTACCTGATAAACTGTTGCTCATATGATATAGGTTTTTTCTTATAATAGATATGTTTTAAATATCAACCAATCTGAAGGAACAAACATAAACTTTTGAAAATGGCAAACAACATGTTTTAGCCTAGTTGACCATTAAACCTATAATTGATTTGGCATACAGCCACCACAAGCTGTTGCAAGAAAGAAAAAGTAAAGAGCTTTTATGAAACACTCATCTAAGAATAGAAGTATGAATTTTTCCTCTACGTGGGCATTGCACATTATAGTACTTTCTTTAAGAACTCTGCAAGAAGTTTAAACGCAGTTGTAAAAGTACATCCCAACACAATAGTCCTCTGTTAGTCATTTGCACAGGTTCTTGCATATAAAAATAGCTGGCTTTTGGGTAACCTACAGATAAGAAATTTCTGGATCTTCAGAATAAAAGCCTGATTATTTTTACATTCTATTCTAGTGTAACCACTTATAAAGACAATTTCAATTGCATGTTCAACATTTCTATATATTTAAATTCAACAAATGGAAAAATATTTTCTATCTTCAAAAAAGGCACTTAACTCTTGAATTCACAGACTTTGTATTTTCACTTCAACAGCAGTTAAAAATAATGCCTGCAAATAGGAATTTCATTATTCCTCAGTAACTCATAAAAAGTACATAGAGCCATTTTAATTTTCATTCCACAACTATAGAACTGTCAGATCTTGTTAATAGTCAATTAAAAGACTACCTGAAACATATGATTTAAAAAATAACAATCAGTACTTAGTCATATAATGGTGTCATTCTACCTCAGATGCGCCACTACTTCTAGTTTTCTATCTTGGCCAAAGAGTAATTTCAGTAGTTTCCATTTGGACACTTCTACCATTATTAATATTGCTAGACAGCTCAGGAAACAAATTTGGGGGTTCTGAAAGCTGTTGTGTATGTCTATCCCATAATGCTTTCAAGGACCAGGTAAATGAACATAGGATGGGTCCTTGGACCCTTTTTAGCCACTTTGAGACACAACATGGGTTAAGACTGTACTCCACATGTTCCCACTCTATGTGGAGAAGGCATGATTGTGCTTTGGATTTCCTGTGAGAGAGTTGCTACTCTGTATACATTCTTTGGCATCACAGAGTCCATCCCAGGGTTCTAGCCACCCCTTCACACGATGGTTTAAATATGAGAACTGGCTCAAGTATAAAACATTAATATGTGGCCACCACAGATCAGTGATAGTCAGCACCCCTGGGTCACAGTTCTGATTTTGCTTCCAAAATTCAGAGGTAATTATGGTAATTATGTCTATCTTGACTTTGGAGATAAAGAAATACTAATCCTTGCACCAAAGATCAGCCACCATAGACCTTCTCAGTAATGACAGTGAAGACATTACTAACACTTTTCTTTTGGTTTAGTAAAGAAAGAGTTTTCTGAAGTCTCTTAGGGAAGGTGGATTCTCTAAACTTATGAAATAAATTCACTGTAGCACACTCCACTCTCAGAGTTCTTTGAATTTTTCCTTATTCTGCCAAGGCAATTCTTCAAAACTTCATTTGTTATTGGTCGTCATTTTTTCTAAACTTCATGTAGACATTGCGAAAGTGGCAAAAACCTCATTACTTTTACACTAACCTATAGTAAAACCTCCGTTATCTAGCCTGATATTCTGTCACACACACTTTCACTTCCCAGTCAGGTTCAGCAATCTCAAGATCCATTCCAAAACATGTTATGATAGTTCTTGCCAATATTTATTACTTAGGTCCTACAGTTCTTTTCATGAATAATATCTTTTCTCCCAAAATGTGAAGAGTACTTGCATAATTAGCTTTGTTGTCTCTTCAGGGTTTGTTGACCTAAAAGCCATGAGAAGTATAGACAATCTTGAAGAGATTGTATAACATGGTGTAGTCTTTTCTCTTCGAATGAAATTCTGCATGTTCTGTAACCTAATGAAGGCTGTTGTCTTCTAGCAAAGAGGAGAATGACCACTTCCAAAGGCTCAGTGGTTTCAGGCAAATCTGACCATTTAAACTCCTTACGTGCGTCTACCCAGATGTCCCTGACAGAGGCCTAAGAATCCCATTCTATCTCTGGTAGTGGCCTGATTTTAATATTATGGTTATGTTACAACTGTGAATTAAACCTTCTCGTGATATTGCCACAAATGCTCAAACTAAGCTCCAGGTTTGAAAATAAAAGTGTTAAAATTCCATCACTGAGGCTTTCTGACTCTTACCATACTTCTGAGTTGGTCACTGGTTAACTTAATTTTCTTTTTTAATTCCTTCGGCACACTGATAATTCTGAACAGAATAGAGCAAACTATTCAGACCTTCTCCTTAATATTGCCACCATATTTATCCAATGCTGGAGAAATAGGCATGTCAGTACCTCTCCTATATGTAGCACTTCCCAAGTCTTCACGAATGAGAATCTTAGTAAGTGGGTTGCTATGATATACCAGGGCTGATACAGAATAACCACTTCCACTTAACATCAACATTATAGTCCTGGCCATATGGCCAGCAAAGGACCCAACTTGAGAAGCTTAGGGTTTTCTTTTTTCTTTTTTTTTTTTTATACTTTAAGTTTTAGGGTACCTGTGCACAACGTGCAGGTTTGTTACATATGTATACATGTGCCATGTTGGTGTGCTGCACCCATTAACTCGTCATTTAGCATTAGGTATATCTCCTAATGCTATCCCTCCCCTCTC
>NW_026652277.1:71356721-71458136 GCF_009828535.3 Hylobates moloch
TTTGGCCCATTAGTTTTTCAGGAGCACATTCTTTAATTTTCACATATTTGTGAATGCTCTAAGATTCTAATGTTATTGTTTTGTAGACCACTGTGTGTTCAGAAACAATATTAAATATAATTTCAAACTTCTTAAATTTGTTAAGACTTGTTTTATGGCCTAATATGTTCTATACTGGAGAGTATTCCACATACATTAAAAATCTCTGTGTGTGTGTGTGTGTATGTGTGTGTGTGTGTGTATATATACTGCTGCTCTTGAGTTAAAGTTTATATAGGTCTGTTCTAACTTTTTGGTCTAAAGTGCAGTTCAGGTCAGTATTTAGTATTTCTCTGTCTAGTTAATATATTCATTGCAGAAAGAAGAGTATTGAAGTCCTATACTATTATTATGTTGCTGCCTCTTTCTTCTTTTATGTCCATTAATATTAGCTTTATATATGTGAGTGCTATAATGTTGGGTACATATATATGTAAATTTTTATGTCCTCTTGATGAATTGGCCCATTTATTATTTAGTAATGGTCATCTTTGTCTTTTGTAGCAGTTTTTGCCTTCAAGTGTATTTTCTCTCTTATAAATATGGCCACTCCTTTCTCTTTTGGCTACTATTTGCATGGAATATCTTATTACATCTCTTCACTTTCAGACTATGTGCCCTTAAAGCTAAAATGAGTATCTCATAGGCAAGCTATAGATGGATCATTTTTATTTATAAGTTCAGCCACTCTATGTCTTTTTATTGGAGAGTCTAATCCTTCTACATTCAAAATTATTATTGAAAGTTTAGAACTTCTTCCATTTTGTTGATTGATTTCTGGTTGCTTTGTACATCCATTTTTTCTTTCTTTCTCTCTTGTTTGCATATGCGGTTTGGTAATTTTCTGTAGTACGAAATTTTTATTTTGTTCTCTTTCTTGTTTGTGTATCTGCTGTAATATTTGCTTTGTAACTACCTTAGGGCTTATATACTCAAAAATTTTAGTTATAATATAAATTTTTAAGCTGTTAACAATTTAAATTTGGTCACATACAAATATTCTAGACATTTAGCCTCACCACCATGATTTATATTTTTGTTGCCACAATTTACATATTTTATACTGTGTATTCTTTAACCTCTTAGTGTAGCTAAAGTTATTTTTGACCATTTTGGCTTTTAACATTTATATTAGAGATTTGAAAGATTTATACATCACCATTACATTAATTACAGTAATTAAGTATTCTGAATTTTATTATGCATTCACCTCTACCAGTGAGTTGTATACTTTATTTTATTGCACAAATCAAGATTTTATTTCCAATAAGCGCAAAAGTGGTTTATTTTTCAAATGATGTTTGTGCAATTGATATAATTTAGAAATAAAAACGTTAGGCCCCTATTATAGCATACACCAAGGTAACTTTAAGTGAATTAAAATGTAAATATAAAAATGAAATTACAAAATACTAGAGAAAACTTTATACAAATGTTCATATAGCATTGGAGTGAAAAATGCTTTAAAGTTCTAACCATAAAGGAAAGGCATAGTAGAATAAGACGAAAATATCATAACATTTAATGGTTGTTCTTAAATAGGTAGAAACACACTTCAAGAGCTATACACTTTCATATGTTTTTGTGAAAGTAATTATTGTCCTTTCACTTCTGATTGAAGCACTACCTTAAACATTTTTTGTAAGGCTGGTCTAGTGGTGATGAATTCTCTCATCTTTAACTTATCTAAGAAAGACTTTGTTTATCTTTCATTTCTGAAGGACAGCCTTGCTGGGTGTAGTATTCTTGACTGACAGTATTCTTTTTTTTTTCCTTTTAAACTTTGAATATATAATCCCATTTTCTTCTGACCTGCAATGTTTCTGCTGGATATTCATCATTAGACTAATCGGGATTCCCTTATATGTGACTTGACATTTTTCTCTTGCTGCTTTTAGAATTTTCTGTCTTTGAATTTTGGCAGTTTGTCTGGAATTTTGGGATTTAATCTGTTTGGAGATTTTTGAGTGTCATGGATCTGGGTGTTCATATTTTTCCCAATATTTGGGAAGTTTTCAGCAATTATTTTATTAAGTAGGTTTTCTGTGATTTTCTTCATCTATTCTTCCTCTAAAACTTCCATAATGAAAAAAATTGGTCCCTTATAGATGCCCTATAAGTCCCACATAGATTTTCTTCACTCTTTTACATTTTTTTCCAGAGTTATTCAAAAGGCCTGCCACAAAATTAAGAAATTCTCTTTTTCTGCTAGATGTATTCTTCTATTGAAACTCCCAACTGTATTTTTTACTTTATTTATTGAATTATTCAGCTATAGGATTCCAGTTTGGTTTGTTTTTATAATATCTGTTTCCTTGTTAAATTTCTCATTTAGATAACAGATTGTTTTATTGATTTCATTATATTGTCTGCTTGCATTCTTTTAACTTACCAAGTTTCTTTAAGATCATTATTTTGAATTCCTTTTAGGCAATTAGTAAATTTTCATTTTGGAAGCCTAAGTTGCTGGAGAAATACTGTGTTCCTTTGGTGGTGTTGTGTTTTCTGCTTTTTTACATTTCTTCTATCACTGCATTGATACACGAGCATTTGGTGGAACAGTCACCTCTCTCAATTTTATAGAATGGTTTTTATAGGGAAAGTGGGCAGATGGTTCCTAGATCTACTGGATATAGTGTGTTGGCTATGGTTCCAGATGGGTGAAGTATTATTGTCTCCATGTCACTTCTTTAGCTGTAGACAACATCAGCTATGACTGTATGTGCCTTAATAGTCTTTGCTACAGGAGTTTCTGGCAGTGGTGATAGCAAGGTAGATTTTGCCTGACCAGCTTGGGCACAGCTTCCCTAGGGGTGCTGGACTGGTTTTGGTGCCAAAGAGACATAGCCATTCTCTCTCGGGTGTGGCTTATCTTGGAGTAGGACATTGGGCTCATTTTTACATTGAGGAGCTTCAGTAACCCATGGGTACAACACTCCACCTTCTTGAATGTGGCTTTCCTCGGGGCTTGGTACCAGATTCGTTTGCATGCTGATAGGATACAGCTGCTCTGTTGGATCAGGTGTGGCTTTCCTGGGCGCAGGAAACCAGGCTGATTTGTGTGTGGAAGGGGTGTGGCTACTCCTATAACTCAGGGTCTGCCACCCTACTCGGTCATACTGCATGTTCCTTAGAGGACAAAGTGCCATAAGGGATTGGGCGTCAGCATCATGGCTATTCTACTGGGCTTAGGCTGTGATTAGTAGAAGTGGGCACAGCAGCCACTGGGATGGGGATAATGGAATGTGCCCTCGACAGCTTGTACTGTGGGTTAATGAGCTGTGGCAACTTATATGGGAATGGCACCCTACCATATTAGAGCATGGTGCAATGACAGTGGAGGATCAGGGATGGTGAGATGCAGTAGCTACTGGCCATCAGAACAGGATGTACTATAGCAGTGGCTCTGGTTTTAAGATGATGAATCACAATAGCAGATTGGGTCATGGGGCAGCAGGGCACAATGTGGGTTCCTTCTCCAGAGTAATGCAGCCATGTGAATTCCTGGCAGCTCACTAAACTAGGCTCAGGAACTGTGAACTACTGCAGCAATCTCCAGTAGCAAAGATTGTAGCTGTGTGCAGTGGTAATGGGAACTGCTGGGGTCCTCCAGTTTACTGTTTCCTCATAGAGAGAAGTCCCTCCTTATTTTAAGTTGATCCCAACTGGAGAAGTGAAGTGGCAGTGGAAGGGTGTTTTGTTCCATTCTCCATGTGGCCATATTGAATTTCTTTGCTCCACAGATTTTCTGTTACTCGCTTGCTGTAGTCCAACAATCTATTTGAGTCACTCTGGTCAAAATTTTCTTTTTGTCCTTTTTTTGGGGGGAGGTGGATGAGCATTAGTTACCTCTAGTCATCCATCTTCCTAATATCTTATTTATTTCTTTATCTTTTTTCTTCTTTCACATTAGAACAGAAAAGAAAAAAAATTACAAGCTAACTCTTCTTGCCCCAATTTGCTATTTTCCTTGCAAAGCCTATAAGCAACCTTCTATTTTATTCTTCTTAACCCTTCTCATATGCCTCTTCCCCTGCACATGTATGACTTTCTATTAAAATCATAGTTTTAAATCTAATATACTCACAATTTGAAACTCTTTATTTTAAAATAAGAAAATTTAATCTTGGAATAAAATATCATCTCAGTATATTTTTATACTCTATATTATTTCAAATTAATTTCAAGTTATATACATTTTGCATTATCTGCACTCAGTCATTAAATGTTCTTTAATAAATTTTTTAGAATTTTTAATCTAAAACATAATATGAAAACAGTATTTCTCTTTCACCTACTTAAAATGCTTGTAACAAAAATTTATTCTATTTTAAATTTTACATTATACTTCATAGCATGTTCTAGTTATAATGATAGCTGTTCCTTTGCCCATTTTTCTTTCTCTGAACTACTTAAAATTGAGTTAAGCAAATTTAGTTAACAGTCCTTAACATCTAAATAAGAAATCTAATTCAATGTTGCTGGTTGGCACAGTATTTGTTTAGTGACCGACAGCTTCAAATCATATTACTCTGTAAAACTTATTACTTTGAAATGTTTCTCAAGATGTTTTATGTTAATCCCATTATAATGGACTACAGTCAAGCAACTGCAATGGTAGTAATTTTCATGGCTTTTATTGAAATTGTAGATAGATGAACTGAATCCAAAACCTACTCCAAATAAAACAGCTCTCTACTCTTATATTCTTGATAACAATAAATGCTAAATTATCTTCTATAAAAGGCTAACATAGTAAAATTATACTTTTTTTCTTAGAAAATATCGATGTTTTAAATTTACAATTTTTGTAAGATATTTTATGCAGAAATATAATTTTAAGATTGGAGACATGTAGTCCAAATTGCTATATAGAGTTTTTATAAAGATCTAATCTCCATGTAGCTGTGCACAATCAGTGTTTAATAAAACTTCTATAGTAAGCTTACCTCTGATAAAATGCAAATTAATTATAAAGGTTAAAATGATAATTAGAAAATGTCTGTAAAAGTGCCTTTAAGTATAAATTTCACCACATATAGGCCATATTAAATTGAATAATTATTTCTAAAAATATGCTTGATTAAAATAAATTTTAACAGGTACACACGTAGTGCTAGTCTTTATCGTATGCATTTACTTCTTTAACTTTTTAACAATTGTATATAGGGATTTACTATGGGCCAAGTCCTGTGCTAAGTGCCAAGGTTAAATTGATGCATAAGACATATATAGACATACCTCATGTTATTGTACCTCATAAATACTGCATTTTCTACAAATTACAGGTTCATGGCAACCCTACATAGAGCAAGCCTATGAGCACCACTTTTCTAATAGCATGTGTTTACTTCATGTCTCTGCATCACACTTTGGTAATTCTCACAATATTGAAAACTTTTTCACTATCCTATCCCTTAATGTGTTCTGTGATTACCTATCTTTAATGTTATTATTGTAATTTTGAGGGAGCACCACAGACTATGCCCATATAAGATGGCAAACTCAATTGGTAAGTGTTCTATGTACTGACTGCTCTACTAACTGGCTGATCCCTCATCTTTTTCCTCCTTCTTCAGCCGCCTTATTCCCTGAGACACAACAGTAATGAAATTAGGCCAGCTATTAAGCCTACAATGGTCTGTCATTGTTCAAATGAAAGAAAAGAGTCACCTCTCACTTTATATCAAAAGCTATCAATAATTAAACATAGTAAGAAAGGCATGTTGAAAGTCAAGATAGAAGAAAACTAGGCCTCTTGTGCCAAACAGTTACGTAATTTATGAATATGAAAAAAAGTTCTTGAAATAAATTAAAAATGTTACTCCATTGAACACACAAATGATAAGAAAATGAAATAACTGTGTTACTAATATGGAGAAAGTTGTAGTTGTATAGATATAAGATCAAACAAGCCATGGTATTTGCTTAAGATGAAGTCAGATCTAGAACAAGGTTCTTACTCTCTTTAATTCTATGAAGCCTGAGAGAGGTGAAGAACGTACAGAAAACAAGTTTGAAACTAGTAGAAGTTAGTTCATAAAATTTAAGGAAAGAAGACATTTCCCATAACATACAAGTGTAAGGGGAGGCAACATATATCAATATAAAAGCTGCTGTAAGTTATCCAGAAAATCAAGCTAAGATCATTGATGAAGGTGGCTACACTAAGCAATAGATTTTCAATGTAGTTGGCCTTACTGGAAAAAGAGAGCATTTAAGACTTTCATAGCTAGAGAGAAAAAGTCAATGCCTGGGACCAGTGCTTCAAAAAACAGGCTGATTCTCTTATTAGGGGCTAATGCAGTTGATTATTTTAAGATGAAGTCAATGTCATTTATTATACTGAAAATCCCATGGCCCTAAAAGAATCATGTTAACTCTAATAAATCTAATAATCTGCCTGCTGTCTATAAATGGAAAAACAAAGCCTGAATGGCAGCACATCTGATTCAAGCATGGCTTACTGAATATTGTAAGCCCACTATTTTGTCCAACTGCTTAGAGAAAAAGATTTCTTTTAAAATATTATTGTTGATTGACAACACATGTGGTCACCCAAGAGCTCTAATGGAGTTATACAAGCAAATTCATGTCATTTTCATGTTCGCTATCACAACATCTATTCTGCAGCTTATAGATCAAGTAATAATTTAAACTTTTAAGTTTTATTATTTAAGAAATACATTGTGTAAGACTACAGTTGCTATAAATAGTAATACCTCTGATGGATCTGGGCAAAGTAACTTGAAAAATTTCTGGAAAAAGCATTTATCATTCTAGATGTCATTAAGAACATTCATAATTGATAAGATGAGGCCAAAATATCAACATCAATAGGAGTTTAAAAGAAATTTATTCAAACCCACATTGATGACTTTGAGGGGTTCAAGAATAGTGGAGGATGTAACTGCAAATGTGAAGGAAATAGCAAGAGAACTAGAATTAGATGTGGAGCCTGAAGATGTGCCTGAATCACTCCACTCTCATGACTGAACTTGAACAGTAAAGAAATTACTTCTTATGGATGAACAAAGAAAGTGATTTCTTGAGGTGGAATAGAATCTCAGTGAAGATGCTGTGAACATTGTTGAAATAACAAAGGATTCATATTACATATTACACAAACTTAATTGATAAAGCAGTTACAGGATTGGAGAAAATTGATTCTAATTTTGAATGAAGTTCTACTGTGCGTAAAATGCTATCAAACAGCATCACACGCCACAGAGAAATATTTTGAGAAAGGAAGAGTCACACAATGTGGTAAACTTCATTGTTGTCTTATCTGAAGAAATTTCCACACCCAGTCCAACCTTCAGTAACCACCACCTTGATCAGTCAGCAGCCATCAACTTTGAAGCAAGACCGTCCACCAGCAAAACTTTCAACCTAAAACTCACATGACCATTAGCATTTTTTAGAAATAAAGTATTTTTAATTGCATACATTTTTAAACAAAATGCTATTGAACATTTAATAGGCTACAGTCTAGTAGAACCATAACATTTACATTCACTGGGAAACCAAAAACTTCGTGGGACTCAGTTTCATGCAGTATTTGCTTTATTGAAGCAAGCTGAAAATGAATCTACAATTTTTCTGAGGTATGCCTGTATGTCAAATATTCTTAATGTGTTAGAAGCCAAACTAACTGACAAGCAACTATATATAGAGAGAGAGGGTTTTTGCAGAATCTGTAAATTACTTTGGGCAGTATGGCCATTTTCACAATATTGATTCTTCCTATCTATGAGCATGGAATGTTCTTCCATTTGTTTATCTCCTCTCTTATTTCCTGGAGCAGTGGTTTGTAGTTCTTGAAGAGGTCCTTCATATCCCTTGTAACTAGTATTCCTAGGTATTTTATTTTCTTTGTAGCAATTGTGAATGGGAGTTCACTCATGATTTAGCTCTCTGATTGTCTATTATTGATGTATAGGAATGCCTGTGATTTTGCACATTGATTTTGTATCCTGAGACTTCGCTGAGTTGCTTATCAGCTTAAGGAGTTTTGGGGCTGAGACGATAGGGTTTTCTAAAAATACATAAGATCATCTGCAAACAAAGACAATTTGACTTACTCTCTTCCTATTTGAAAATGCTTTATTTCTTTCTCTTGCCTGATTGCCCTGGCCAAACTTCCAACACTATGTTGAATAGGACTGGTGAGAGAGGGCATCCTTGTCTTCTGCCGGTTTTCAAAGGGAATGTTTCCAGCTTTTGCCCCTTCAGTATGATATTGGGTATGGGTTTTTCATAAATAGCTCTTATTATTTTGAGATATGTTCCATCAACACCTAGTTTATTGAGTGTTTGTAGCATGAAGCGGTGTTGAATTTCATCAAAGGCCTTTTCTGCATCTATTGAGATAATCATGTGGTTTTTGTCACTGGTTCTGTTTACGTGGTGTATTACGTTTATTGATTTGAATATGCTGAACCCGCCTTGCATCCCAGGGATGAAGCTGACTTGATCATGGTGGATAAGTTGTGTTTGATGTGCTGATAGATTCGGTTTGCCAGTATCTAACTGAGGATTTTCACATTCATGTTCATCAAGGATATTGGCCTGAAATTTTCTCTTTTTGTTGTGTCTCTGCTACGTTTTGGTATCAGGATGATGATGCTGGCCTCATACAATGAGTTAGGGAGGAGTCCCTCTTTTTCTATTGTTTGGAATAGTTTCGGAAGGAATGGTACAAGCTCCTCTTTGTACCTCTGGTAGAATTTGATGTTAATACATCTGGTCCCAGGCTTTTTTTTTTTTTTTTTGATTAGCAGGCAATTAATTACTGCCTCTATTTCAGAACTTGTTATTGGTCTATTCAGGGATTTGACTTTTTCATGGTCAAATGGAATACTATGCAGCCATAAAAAGGATGAGTTTATGTCCTTTGCAGGGACATGGATGAAGCTGGAAACATCATTCTCAGCAAACTAACACAGGAACAGAAAACCAAACACTGCATGTTCTCACTCATAAGTGGGAGTTGAACAATGAGAAGACGTGGGTGGACACAGGGAGGGGAACATCACACACCGGGGCCTGTCAGAAGGTGGGAAGCAGTGGGAGGGAGAGCATTAGGACAAATACCTAATGCATGCTGGACTTAAAACCTAGATGATGGGTTGGTGGGTGCAGTAAACCACATGACGCATGTATACCTATGTAACAAACCTGCAAGTTCTGCACATGTATCCTGGAACTAAAAGTATAATAATAATAATAATAACAAAGTCTAGAAAGCAATAAGTTAAAATGAATAATGGGTTATAGAGGTTTCTTGCATCTATGGCACACACAATGTCACTTCTAGCAACCACTGCAAAGAAATAATTTAAAGAATGGTCAAGACAGCACATGTGTATAGATATTTCACAGGGCATTATTCATAAAGTGAGACATTGCCTAACATCCAATAGTTAATGGTTATTAACTTTGGTTTATCTATCCAGAACATGATATCATTAAAATAATTTTAAATGACAATTACGAGAATAGATATATAGATAATATTATGTAGTAAAGATAAATAAGCATAGTAAAAGATTTTAAATTTTAGAATTCCATCTATTTATAATTGATACATATTTATATGTAGGATTGAAAGTAAGAAAATAAAAACATGTCATGTGTTAAATCAGAACAATAATGATTAAATTTCTGTCTAATTTTTGCTTTAAGTAAATAAACTGTCTTAAAATTATTTCTAGAAGCTTACATTTTAAGGACTTTTTTAACCACCAGAAGTATATTTTGATATACTTACTTAAAATATGATGTATAATTCATATTTTTCAATGTAATAATCTCCACAGATTTTTTCTATTTCAATATTCTTGTTATTATAGACACAATTATGTTTGTTATATAATACTATGCAATTAACTTCCTAAGGTAGTAATATCATCCTTGTAGAAGCTACAGGAAAATGAGATTTACATTTTTTGTTAGATATTCAAAAAACTCAAATTACTTAGTAACATTTTTTCTTTCTGTTTGGGCAAAGAAAACAACTTCTTACTTTTACCAAGATGTCATTTTATGCAAGGAATTTATCGATTTTATTTTCCACTTACAGTAAAATGACTTCATACATTTATGGAAAGATGTACAGAAAAAAATTAAGACAAAATTCAAGATGATTTTCTCTCACTGTAGGAGGCATATTTGAAATGTTTCCAGGCAACTAAATTGGAAGTGTTTGCATCACCAACAAAGAGAAATATCTCATGAGGAACTAGTGAATAAAAGCAAAATTTTGGGGTGTTGCTTTGAATTTGTTTGTCGATTGAAACTTGCTTCACTTGCCTGGGCAACATGGTGAAACCTCATCTCTACAAAATATTTAAAAAAAGATTAGCCATGTGTGGAGGTGCACACCTGTAGTCCTAGGTACTTGGGAGGCTGAGGTGGGAGAATTGCTTGAGCCTGGGAAGTTTTGGCTGCTATGAGCCATGAATGCACCTCTCCACTCCAATCTGAGTGACAGAGAGAGATCATGTCTCCAAAAATAAATAAATAAATACAATTTACTTCTGCAGTTTAGCGGGTTGTCTTTAATGGTGAAAGTGTAACTCGGTCTCTGAGCATGTTAGATTTTCTTGACACATATATTGGATCATTTAGGAAATAAGATTTCTATTAATTTCAACACAACATTTTCTTTGAAGGCAAAGCCTAAAAAAATTAAAATGCCTGAAAAATATCAAGGACGTACGAAAGAAAAATAGAGCAATGCTTTCTTATTCTTATTAATCTTATTCTAGATTAATCCATGATTTCTCGAGTTATGAAGAAATATATACTATCTTCTCTTTGATTTAAACTTTGGATCTAAACTAACAAGCTGCTGAAAATTTTATTTCAACTGATTTCCTTTTACTGGCAATAACTTTTGTCCCAGTTTCCATTACTGTACAACATATCTCTCTTAACTTAGTGGTTTACAACTACAACAACCATTTTTTTATGTTCAGAGTTTCTGTGTGTTACGAATGCAGAATGGATAAAATCAGAGCTGCTTTCCTCTCATCTGCAAAGTCTGATACCGTAGCTGAGAAAACTCAAAGACCAAAAGTGAATTGATATAGCTAGGAGCCAGAATTACCTGAAGGGTCCTTCATTATCTTATTTGGTAGGGAGGAATAGAAGTCTAAGTCTGCAGATCACTGTACCTACATGTGTACTTACATGTGTAAACATGTCCTCTTTATGTGGTAGGGCTTTCACATAGCTTTGTGACCTTAGTGTAACAGAACTTTTTTTTTTTTTGAGACAGAGTGTCACTCTGTCACCAGGCTGGAGTATAGTGGTGTGATCTCGGCTCACTGCAACCTCCACCTCCCGGGTTCAAGTGATTACCCTGCCTCAGCCTCCCAAGAGGCTGGGACTACAGGCATGTGCCACCATGCCCTGCCAATTTTATGTATTTCAGTAGAGGCGGGGTTTCATCGTGTTGGTCAGGCTGTTCTCGATCTCCTGAAGTTGTGATCTGCCCACCTCGGCCTCCCAAAGTGCTGGGATTACAGACGTGAGCTACCGTGCCCAGCCAACAGAACATTTTATGTGGTAACACTCCAAGAATGGGTGTTTCAGGGAGCAACGCAGAGGCTGCCTCATCTTTAAGTCACATAGAGAGGAGACATAGACCACACTTCTTGATGACAGAAGTTCTACAGTCACATTGTAAAAGGGCACATGAAATGGAAGATATTATTTTAACAAACTTATTCATTTGTAACAATGGGCAAATAAGAAACTACAGTACTTGCTAGTAGTACTGTTAAAAGATATATCTAAATCTATATCTATATCTCTATACACACATACATATATATAAATATGAAGAAATTAGGTATAGGAAATATGATGGAAACTCTTTTTTTAAAGAGTCTGAAATGATCAGTAGAAATTTGCTAAGAGAAAAAACGAAACTGTTAGAAAGTGTTTCACACAGAAGTACTTTTTTAAAGTTCTGGAAACCTGAGAATATGATCTACTTGGGAGATAGGAAGTAGTTCAGAACGACAGGAGTTTAGAATATTAGAAAGCAGTTGTATGAATTTAGACTGGAAGGATAAATTGAGTCAGATAATAAAAATTTTTGGAAGATGCACTAAAGAAACATATTGAAGCTCTTTAAAATCATGTATGGGTTTCAGTCAGGGGAATAAAGAATCCAGTTTGAAAGATCAAATAGAATTACAGAGCAGAGAAAGAATTGGAAGTAGGCAAGTACAGAAACAGGAAGATGAATTAGCACACTAGAGATTATGAGAACTTCAGTGATAATGATGTTGAGAATTATATGAAGTAGACTTGATTCGTGTGGGAAGCGGAATCAACAGAACTTCGTGATTGATTAGATGTCAGAGATAAAGGAGGTGACTGTGACCAGCATTTACTTTGGGTTTCTGACTTTGGATACTAGGTTGTGTTGTTTCTTTTAACTGGGATGATGAATATAGGAGGCGGAGGACATTAGGATTTGAGGACAGAGTTGGTTAGTTGTGAATAGAGGGAGAGTGGTTTAAATGAAGATGTACATAAAGTGAAGATTAGTCTTACAATATAAATCAGGTCCCAGTAATGTATACATGATAGATAAAGGAATGGATGCAGATGAGATCTTCTGATGAGACTCACTGGTGTGAGAATGAAACAAAACTAAACACAGAATATGAGGAAATGCTAATTATCAATTGAGATAGTAATTCAGTCAAAAATTCTGAGAAGTGGCAGATAGAAAATAAGAGGGAAACAGGGGAGTATCAAAAATAATCATTGAAAAAAGAATTTGAAGAACAATGAACAATGAGCTCTTCTTAAAAAGACGATAGTATTCATTAATTGTTTTAACAGGAAGAATTAAGCACAAAATCTCGGTAAAAGAGTTATCAGTGGCTTCATATGTCAATACAAAATGAGCAAGTGGAGCAAAGAATGGAGGTAATTATTTCACTATGTGCTGTAATGGGAGCAAGTGAGAACAGTATGTTTCTTTGGTTATGAGATGAGAAAATCTGAAGTGGTCTAAATGGGAATTCAAACAACAAATACAGAGAAACTGTTCTTAATACAAATACACACAAACTATAGCCATGTGAGGTGATAGATATGTTAATTAGCTTGGTTGTGGTAATCGTTTCACAATACACGGATATATCAAAACATCATACTGTATACCTTAAATATACAGATGCTTCTTGACTTATGATAGGGTTATATCTGGATAAATCCATCAGAGCCTGAAAAATACTGTGAGCCAGAAGTCACAATATTTTCAATTTGTCATGAGTTTATCCAGACATAGCCCATCATAAATTGAGGAACATACTGAAGGTTTGTAGCTTTTGCATTATTGTAAAGTCAAAAATGGTTAAATCAAACCACCATAAGTTGGGGACCACGTGAACACAATTTAAAAAAAAAAGACTGGAGAAAATTCAAATAACTACCGTTTTCTTTTCTTATTCTCTTTGGAGACCTGTGAGTTCCCTGGCCACTGGATCCAGACTAAAGTAAGATTCCAAGAAATATCAGTTGTCTCTTGGGTAATTTGAATTTAACTAGTAACCTGCAGTGCATTATTGTTAAATGGGTATTCTAAGACTCGTTATCCATAATTAAAATAAAAACAAGCCATGGAAACAGTTCAATTTTCTAACAATTAGTATGACAGAGATAATTATGAGATCATGAAGCGGAGATGAAATTCAGGTATAAGCCAATAGGATGGACATTAGATAAAGCCTACTGGAATGGAAAGAAAGAATGTGTGTGGTAAAATCCAGAGTTATAGCTTGAACTAAATGGATATAAATAAGCTTAGGGTTTTTTTTTCTCAGAAAGCTCATCATCACTGATCATTAGGGAAATGCAAATCAAAGCCATAATGAGATACCATCTCACACTAGTCAGAATGGCTATTACTAAAAAGTCAAAAAATAACAGATGCTGGAGAGATTGCACAGAAAAGGAACACTTACACACTGTTGGTGAGAATGTAAATTAGTTCAATCATTGTGGAAGACAGTATATCACAACTCCTCAAAGACTTAAAAACAAATACTGTTTGATCCTGCAATCTCATTACTGGGTATATACCCAAATACTCAAAGGAATATATATATATATGCATATTTATATGTATATATAATTTTACTATAAAGACACATGCACATGTATGTTCACTGCAGCACTATTCACGATAGCAACCACATGGAATCAACCTAAATGCTCATCAATGATAGACTGGATAAAGAAAATATGGTACATATACACTATGGAATACCATGTAACCATTAAAAAAATGAGATTACGGGCCGAGATTATGTCCTTTGCAGAAAAATGGGTGGAGCTGGAAGCCATTATCTTTAGCAAAGTAATGCAGAACAGAAAACCAAATACTGCATGCTCTCATTTATAAGTGGGAGCTAAATGATGAGAACACATGGATTAACAGAAGGGAACAACACACACTGGGGCCTGTCAGAGGGTACAAGGTGGGAGGAAGAAGAAGACAAGGAAAATAATTAATGGGTAGTAGGCTTAACACCTGGGTGATGAAATGAAATCATCTGTACAACAAACCCCCATGACACAAGTTTGCCTATGTACCCCTGAACTTAAAATAAAAGTTAAAACAAAATACTACAGCTGAAAAATGCAGCCAGTTCTCAGATGAAAAAGGGCACAGTCTGATCGCTATAGACCGAATTATGTTCCCCTCCCCACAATACATATGTTGAATCCCTAATCCTCAATATAACTATATTTGACTTTAGGAGGTAATTAAGGTTAAATTAGGTTATACATCTGAGGTCTGGATTGGATAAGATTACTGTCTTTATAAAAAGCAATCCAAGAGAGCTCACTCACTCCCTCCATACCTATGCACCAAGGAAACACCATGTTAGAACACGACAGGAAAGTGAACATCTGACAGCTGTGAAGAGAGCTCTCACTTATAACTTAATCCTACTGGACCCGGACCTTGAACTTCCTAGCCTCCAGAACTGTGAGAAAATAATTTATATTGTTTAAACTATTCAGTCTGTGGTATTTTGTTATGGCAGCCCTAGCAAACTAATACAATGATGGATATTTACATTTGAAGAGGTAAAGCAGCCCATTATGCCATGTAGAAAGCAGACCACTACCATGGTCAGAGAAACCATATCAGATTTACTGTCTCAGTGTCTGCTTTAGTCTGTTTTGCATTTCTATAAAGAAATAACTGGGTAATTTATTAATAAAAGTGGTTTGTTTGGCTCGTGGTTCTGCAGGCTGTACAAGAAGCATGGCACAAAGATCTGCTTCTGGTGAGGACCTTAAGAAGCTCCCAATCATGGTGGAGTGGGAAAGGGGAACCATTGTGTCACATGGCAAATGATGACGAAAGAGAAAGAAGGAGGAAGGTGCCAGGCTATTTTTAAATGACTAGCTTTCACATGAACTAATAGAGGGAGAACTCGTTCATTACCTCAGGGAGGTCACCAAGCCACTCATGAGACATCCAACCCCTTGACCCAAACACCTCCCATTAGGCCTCACCTCCAACATTGGGGATGACATTTCAACATGAGATTTGGAGGGACAAATATACAGACTATTTAAGCATTTTTTAATAAGTATTACACACGCTAAGAAAATTCGAGTCATTCACAAGATAATGTGGGACAGATGGATAGTCAAGGGATTTATCCCAGCTGAGTGAAAATTATGGTTATTAAGAAATAGGATAAAAGAAACAGACAACATTGATGGGATCAAAATACAGGTCTTAATGCAGCATTATTGGAGTTTGTGTGGACCCATGGGAACCTCTGGTGGTTGCCAACCTTGAAGGACCCAAAGAAATCCCCCTCTATTTACCCCAGTTTGAAGGAATTTAAGAAGCCAGAAGCCAAAGATGACAATGATAAATCTTACCTTGAATTGTTGGAATACATTGTCTGGCAAATTAATAAGAATTAGGATTGAATAGGAATCATAAGTCTCTTGGTATGAGCCGTGGCTGAGGACTCAAGGCCATAGAAAATTGTGAAGGTAAAATAGAGAAGATGAAAAATAAAGCTTTCAGGGGCTGTTTGACATAGGACCTCAATGCACTATGATCTGAAAATGTTTGGTGAACTAATAGGGACTATCATTAGTTGAGGATGAGATGAGGATGCAACAGTTAATGAAACTAAAGTTTGTATATAAATAGGAATTTTTGAATTGACTTTATGGTAAGGATTTGCCTCCATTTTTTTTTCTTTTTTTGCTTTTTTTTTTGAGACAGGTTCTCACTCTGTTGCCCAGGCTGGAGTTCTGTGATGCAAACACAGCTCATAGCCTTGACCTCCTGAGTTCAAGTGATCCTCCCACCCCAACCTCCCAAGTAGCTGAGACCATAAGCGTGTGCCACCAGGCCTGGCTAATTTTTTTTCAAATTTTGTGGAGGTGGGGTCTTGCCATGTTGCCCAAGCTGGTCTCAAACTACTGGGCTCAAGCAATCTTCCTGTCTCAGTCTCCGAAAGTGCTGAAATTACAGGCATGAGCCGCTCCTGACCTGCTTCTTCTTTACATGAATGTATTACTGAGATGACTAGTATGTCTCACTAGTAAACCCTTCCTCTACCTAGTATTGTAAAGCGGAAGACATACAAATTTTCACATTGGCGAGTATCAATTAAACATTCTAAGTGGCAACCAAGAGATTTGCCGTAGTCCACCGATTTCTAATTTGAAATAGTATCAGATACCTAGTGTACAAAACGAAATCATCACTTTAATTAAGGACATGTTAGAAGTTGAAGTGTGGGTACAAACAAATCAACTGTGCAATAACCATGTGTGGCCTGTGCGAAAAGAAGATGACTCGTGGAAACTAACATATTATTGAGGCTTGAATAAAGTAGAATTGCCAATAGCATCATCAGTCCTTGACTTGATATTATCAATAAAAAAATTTAAAAAGATAAAGGAGATGGATATTCGTTGATTGCTCTTGCAAATGTTTTTTTCTTGATCTTGGTCTCAGGAAAAAAAAACAAAAACTCCAGTCTGCTTTCATGTGGGAAGGATGTCATTTACATTTATTGGATTATGACAGCATTATTTGAATCACCAGCTTATAGTCATAGATTAGTTAGGAAAAATTCAGACTTCATGCAGATTCAGAATGGGATAATACATGACAGTGAGGAACTTATGATAATATTAGAACTGAAGAACAAGATAGGACTTACTTAAATGTGGTTGTGACACACATGACTAACAGAGACTGCTCCGTTTATCCAGCAAATATCCAAAGGTCTGCCCAAATGCTGAAATTCTTAGGAATAACCTGGAGAGGAGCCACTCATGACATTCCACAACAACCGAAAATAAAATACTGTCATTAATTTTCCTTGAAATCAAGCAAAAAGTATACCACATGGTTGAGTTGTTTGGGTTTTCAAGGATGCATATTTCATATCTTGCTATATTACTAGCTCTTATTTGTAGAACTACTCAAAGGAAGGGTATGTTTGAATGAGGACCTAAACAACAACACACTGTGTCTGATTTGAGAAAATAAGTGGCTCAACCAATACCTTTGGACCCTTGTTATCCTCACTCAAATATGATTTTGGAAGTGTCTGCAACTCACACTTATTCAGACTAAAGCTAATGGCAAAAGCGCATGAGTGTTGCATAGCAGTAACTACTGTATTTTTTTTTTACCAGGCATGGTGATACCTTATAGGCCTTTTGAGGGACAATTATTGGCTTGCTACTGGGCATTAATTTTAATGACTCCTATGACTCAAGGACATAAAATAATCTTGAAATCTGACATAACCATAATTTCTTATGTAATGTCAGACAAACATGCTAATATGGAAGGCAGTGTCCAGAAGAGTTTCATGATAAAATAAAAATGATTTATACAGAAACATCATACTGGAGGAAAACAAGGAGGCACTTGCTGTATTAATGAGCAAGTAGTCTCTTTTCCTCTAGGGATGACTTTGGATCTACTTAAGGAACCGCTGGAATCCTGTTGCCCTATGAACAGCTGAGACTGGGTAATTTGTAAATAAATGAGGTTTATTTGCCTCATCGTTCTGCAGGCCATTCAAGAAGCATGGCACCAGCATATGCTTCTGGTTAGGACTTCAAGAAGCTTCCAATCATGGTGCAATGGGGAAAGGCAGTGAGTGTGTCACATGGCAAGAGATGAAAAAAGAAAAGGAAAGAGAAGGGTGCCATCTCCTTATGAATGACCAACTCTTATGTGAACTAATATAGTGAGAACTCACTCATTACCTTGGGAAGGGCATCAAGATCTCATTTTTGATTGTTCTTACAATCAGCAGTCAAACTAAAGGGGCCAGGAAGTGTAGATTCCTCCCACTCAATAGATTTCTTGGCTTTTCTAGAGAATGTTAGGAAGACAAGATGGGAGAGAATATTGGTATGACTATGTGAATCTTCCTCAGATCACTCCAACTTTCATTTTTTTTAACGCTATGCAGAGGTCATAGGACTAGGGATGCAACTTTGGATGCCAGAAACAGGGATGACCTCTCAGCAAGAAACTATGTAACTGTAATGACTGTATAACTATAAACTTTGATGACTGAATGCTTAGAAGGGTCACCGGTTATAGTAGACAAAATATAGCAGTTGCCTGCCAGACAGTCCATAGTGTGCTGGGCACAAATACATATCGCTCTTGATTTTGCTGGTGGGAAGATATAAAACAAACTAGGAAATAAAGTAAGTTTCTGATAGGAATAAATTAGAAGGCTTCATAAGGTGGGTCAAAAATTCTCTGGGGAATGGTCCTACCCTGAAATGTAGAGGTCTATTGGGTGCCTTAGGTCATACTCAGACTCCTCTTGGTATGACGAGCATTCATCTAACCCTAATATGGGAGATCCAGTATTTCTGGGTATAAAGCATGTATCCCAACTTTACTCAGGCCATTAGTACACGATGGCATAAACACGTATGATAGAATCAAAAAGTCAGTGCATAAGACATGGGAGAACTTTAGAGAAGATAGATTCCTTCTAGACATCTGGGACAAGCTGAATTTGCTTTTAATGATGGGAAGCAGTCAGAAGGAAAAGATTTATTAACTAGAATAAGCATATTGTAGGGAATAAATAATCTTTCAGAAAGAAGGTCAGGGAAGGGAGTCAGTCTGGAGAGAGGATGAGGCTTTAGTGAAGTGGGTCAAGCAGTCTCAACAAACAATAATGCATATTGCAAGGACTTGGCATTGAGAAGTGCCTGTACACTGACTCAGTGAAGGGGATGAAGTGAATATTTTAATATAGATGGGGGCTGAAATAGCCAACGTACCGTGGCCCTCCATCCTAGCTGCAGGAGTTCAAGGGGCACGCTTGTGGGAAACTTATGGGACTCCAAACTATTTAAAATTTATCTGGGGTGGGGGTGCTTGTAATTGACATTGATGCACCCTACCTTCCCCTTTCCTAGGAATAGATCAGATAAGACATATCCTATACCATAGTTAGTAGGGATAGGAAATATTCTGGACTCTTATATTTCCCCTACAGGAAGGAGTTGGGCCCTGCTATATAACAGCAAGCAATAAAAACCAGTCTAAGTAAAAGCCTCTGAACTAAGAATGAATGACTGACATTGTTCCCAACTGACTTAAAATCCAGAAGAGAGTCACATGAAAATATTAATACTGATTATCAAATCTACAGAAAGGTCAAATTAAAGCCTCCTTGGGACATAACACTGCTGGGAAATGAGTGCTTTGAGGACTAAGTGGATTTAGGTCCCCATCAGCTAGTTTCAATGCTGAGTTGTTTTGCACAAGTTTATCATGAGGTACAAATAATTGTCTACCAAGAAGGAAATTGAATAAATTAGTACAAAATATGAAAATGTGTGAAAGTTGTTATTTTTTTTTTTTTTTTTTTTTTTTTTTTTTTGATTTAGTTTTGTTTTTGTGCGATCTTGGCTCACTGCAACCTCCACCGCCTGGGTTCAAGCAATTCTCCTGCCTCAGCCTTCCTGAGTAGCTGGAATTACAGGTGTGTGCCACCATGCCCAGCTAATTTTGTATTTTTAGTAGAGACGGGGTTTCTCCATGTTGGTCAGGCTGGTCTCGAACTCCTGACCTCAGATGATCTGCCTGCCTCGGCCTCCTGAAGTGCTGGGATTACAGGCATGAGCCATCGCACCTGGCCAGATTGTTTCTTTAAGTCTATCCCTTCTCCGCACTGATATTCTAAATGTTAGGCATATTTGTAATGATACTGTTGTATCTGTTATATAAATGCTATACGAAATGTAGATGCTCAGGAAAATATAATATTTTTGTTCTAAGATAGCCTAGGTCAACAGCCAGGAGAAAGGACTGTATAGGCAAGCGTTAACTCAGCTGGCCTGTGTTGCTCAAACCCTAGAAACTGCAAAGAAAGAGTTGTCTTTAAGACCAATGTTGATCACCGGAGACATAAATTCTGAGCCCTCAGAATATTTTGCTTGATAAAAGTGTTTTGTATGCCTGAGCCCTTGGACCATGTGATACCAGTTTTATTAGTTTAAGATAATAATGTAATTTATGGTGAATGCCTGTTTTTACTCTTGAGGGCTAGAGTCTAAGTAGCTGAGGTGTCACACAGGTGACAGATGCCTACTGGGTGAGGACACCAGGAAAGTTGTACCTGAATTTTGATGCATGCTCCTTTGTTCCATGTTGATGTTTATCTGCATCTGCTCATTGTAATAAACTATAAACATGACTATAACAGTTTATCTGTGTTTTAAGAGTCCTTATACAAAATCATCAGGTCTGAGCAGCCTTTGCAACCCTGACACGAGATAAACATGTAGAGGAATTGAGTAGAATTGACAGTCCAGAAATAAATGCTTACACGTATGGCCAGTTGATTTTTAACATGTGTGTCATGACAACTTAATAGGGAAATTACAGTCCTATTAACAAATGCTGCTAGGACAACTGAATATCTGCATGCAACAAAATAATGAATTTGGACTCCTCCCTCACATTATATAAAAATTAACTCAAAATAGATCATAGACCCAAATATATGTGCTGAATCTAAAACTCCTAACAAAATACAGGAAAAAGCCTTTGTGAATTTGACTTGGGGAAAGATATATTAGCCATGCTACCAAAATCCTAACTGGCAATAAAATTAAATAAATAAATAAGTTGGACTTCATCAAAATTAAAATTTTTTTTGCTTCAAATACACCATCAAGGAAGTGAAAACAACCCACATATTAGGAGAAAATATTTTCAAATGATATACTTGATAAAGGGTTTGTATCTAGAATATATAAAAAACTGATGCAATTCAATAACAAAAAGACAAATAATTTAATACTGGACAAATAAATTGAACAGACATTCCTCCAAAGAAAATATATAGTCACTGGACATGTGCAAAGATGCTCAACATAATTAGCCAATGAGGAAATATTAATCAAAGCAACAGTGAGATAGCACTTCACACTCACTAAGGTGGCTATAATCAAAAATACATCTAATATCTGTTTTTGCTCTGTGGCTAGAGTTTAAGTAGCTGAGGTGTCACATAGGTGACAGATGCAACTGTTGACCAAAATGTGAAAAAGTTGTCACTAGCATTAAATTGTTATTGAAAATATAAAATGATGTGGCAACTTTGGAAAATCATATGGCAGTATCCTAAAAATTTAAACATAGAGTTACCATATGATCTAGAATTCTACTCCTAGGATTATATTCTAGAGAAATAAAAACATACATCTATACAAAAAAACTTGTACATGAATGTTCACAGCAGCATTATTCATAATATCCAAAAGATAGGAACAACACAAATGCCCATTAACTGATGAATCGATAAATAAAATGTGATACATTTATACAATGTTGTATTATCCAACAATAAAAAGGAGTTTCAACATAGATGTACCATGTAAACATTTTGCCAAGTGAAAGAAGTCATTCAAAAGACCCACACTGTATGATTCCATTTACATGAAAGATCTAGAATAGGCAAGACCACAGAGACAAAAATAGATTAGTTTTTGCCTAAGACTGGTGTTGTTGGGAGGAAGTGAGAAGTGACTATTAATAGTTATGAGGCTTCTTCTCAAGGTGATTAAAATGTTCTAAAATGAATTACAGTAATGGTTGGAGAACTCTGTAAATACAATAAAACCATTAAATTTTACACTTACATGGATGAATTGTAGGGGATATGAATTATATGCCAATGAGCTGTTATTTATACAAAAGCAATGCACCAGAACTGATTGGGTTCATTTCTAAACTTTTCTAAATTATATATTCAATAATTCCCCCTTTTCTTTTGGGAGATGTGTTCCAGGATCCCTAGTGGATTAGTGTTTCTTGAAAAATAATCAGAAAAATCAAAGATGAACTGACTATGTATCAAGAGCTGGATTTCTAGTAGGGGTAACTTACCATCCAAACCTGACCATTTCTAAATGTTATAGGAGTGCAAGTGATAATTATGCTGGGAGGATAAGCATTAACTGGGACTTTCTCAGACCAATCAAGACATCTTTACACAATGCTAGTGAGTTTGGACTTTATACTAAATTCAATGAACATCCATCAGTTAAAATAATTCAAAGAAAGTAACCTAATTTATATTTTGAAATCATTAACATTTCAAGAAATGTAGTATAAGGAATGGTGTGCATTTAGGGAGCTGGCAAGACTGAGAACTGGAGGCTAGTTAGGAGGATGTTAGAGTAATTCAGGCAAAAGAGAACAGCTGTCTACAGTGAGACAGTTTTAGTGGGAATGGATAAAGTGAAAGTACTTAAGTGCGGATGTGTTAGATACTAGTTGTTGATTGATAGATACATTGACCAATAGAAAGTTCTGGCAACAACAACAACAACAAAAAAGAAAATGACTAGCGATGTGAAATACCGAACATAGAGTATACAGCAAATGAGCTATTTTACAGTAATATTACAGTTCTTACAGTCATTCTGGGTGCAGAATTTGGATTTGCCATTGAGATTGTGAGAAATTTCTGGAGTTCCAGTATGATAATGTTTGACAACTCTGGGAAAGGAGATAAGGTCATCTCCTAAAAGTAAAAGTTAGGTAAGAGGTGGAAAGAGAATAAGGAAGATTTGAAGTTATTCTTGAGATGAATGGTAAGATTTGAGTGGAAATAAAAGGATGGAGATTTAGAATTTGATAAAGATCTAGTACTGCTCGAGCCTATAAATTTGTACAGGCAACATATTTGTAGATACATACTTTTTTGGGGCAGCACTGAACAGTTCAGATATAGAAGGAGAGAAGAAAATCCAAAAACTTGGGAATAAAACTTAATGTTTTATGCAATACAATGACAATAGCAAAGCGGCTGAAATTGAAAAAAATGAATTCCATTGCCTAAGCTGAATGGGGAGTCACTGAAGACAGGATAATTGAATGAAAGTATAGAAATGTGTCAAAAGGCTAGTGTTCTCAATGGATCAAAGCATATATAAGGTAATAAGCTTTCAAGCATAAAAATATTTTAATTGTGTATGAGATTATTAATTTTAATATATGTGGGATTTATCAGTTTTTGGTGTTATAGTATAATACAAGTTGTGGTTTTGGAATTAGATGCCAGAGCCAGAGTTCTCGTTGTGAGGACTGTGAAGGAAATATCTGTTCCAGGCCCCTCCCCTTGGCTTGTAGATGGCTGATCTTCTCACTGTTTTTTCACATGGTCTTCCTTCTATGCATATCTGTATCTGTGCCTAAATTATCCCCTTATCTCAAAATAAGGTAATATTCTGAGGTCCTGGTGGTAAGAATTCTAACATATCTTTTGGTGGGGGGATACTATTCAACTCACAACATATAGGAATTAGGGGCTTAATGAATTAAGAGGAAACGGTAATATCTCAGGTTTTCCTTATAAAGTTGACATTACCTAGGATACTAGAAGTTCTCAGTGTACGGAAGAGGCAAATTTTCCAAAACTGAGAGGTACTTTCTAGAATAGGAAGGCTGAGACATTCAGTGTAATATTCCTAGATAACATGGCTCTCATCTGTAACAGTTTCTACTCTATAAAGGTAGGCCAATTGTATTTTAAAGTAGGTTGGAGAAGGAGAATGCTGAAATGATTTTCCAAATCTAAAAAGAGGGGAAAGAAGGATATCCAGAATAATGAAAACACTGCTAAGGCAGTGGTCTCAGGAATGACTGGCTTCTATTCAGACTAGGAGGCATAGAACTATTTTAAGAAAGACATTTAAAATAAAGGTGACTTTTTAAAACACAGAATGTAGGTTTCATATTGCAGAATGGCACATTTAGCAAGGAAGGAAAAGAAAACTATTTGGATCAGAGAATTAGTGCTAAATGGAGGTGGAGGGAAGAGATTAAATATTCATTAGTGACCAAAAACAACAAGAAAGGAGACAAGATGGGTCTTCAGAATTTCTAAAGTATTAGTGCCCAAATTCCCATTTTGAATTCACTGGGCTTCCAAGGCACTCAGTGTTTTGGCAGGAGCACCTGAGTGTGAAACAAGGTTAATGGATGTAAGATAACAAGCATCCCCTAAAAAGTTTCAATTCATTTTGCTGCTAAAGAAATCCAACCATTCATAATAACAAGCAGCTGAAATAATTAGCTGTATTTCCTTTTGTCAAAGTCATTTTTAATTGTAAAAATTATCAATTAGATAAGAGGTTTTCAGGGAGACGGGATGCAGTGGAAGTTTTGTGAGGACTCCACTGAATTAAATAAAGTGAAAAAATATTTTTTTTCTAGTTGCTGAAATATAGACATTTTAAAGATCCTTTTGTGAAATACAAACAGCTACTGAATCAGGTTGAATAACTTAGAAATGATGACCTCTTTATAAGGAGGTAACTGAAACAGGGAAATCGCTGTGTTAAAATTTTATCTTTGAAGATAACTCTTTTGTCCTAGGTCTTTGTTATTCTTTTTTTTTCAGTTGGAAATACTAAAGTAGTGCATTCTTCATAAAATAAAATTTTAGAGGTCTTACAAATAATTGGTAGCATGATATCTTGAAAAATGGATCTTCAATTTTTATTTTCATTGGGTAAGAAATTATAAATACATACTGCTCTGGAGTCTGATTGGAGGGTAAAAAATGTTTTATGCTGACAAATAAGACTGCAAATGACAGCACTCAGAGTAGTAAAAACTTGCACTTGCACTTATAAATGGAAATATACTATATATTATATATATATACTTATTCCTATATTTAATATATAGTATATTTATAGTCTGACATTTGGAGGGTGAGAAGCTAGTTGACATCATCTTCAAGCTCTAAGACTCTTGTGTATATAAAAATATGGAGAACTAATTGAAAGCTCCCAGGAAGAGTAATGCCTCCAGAAGAAATCTAGTTTTGATCTATACAAGGTAAGAAATTATTTTATTAAAAGCCCTGAAATAGGGAAAGACAGTGAGTCCTGAAGATTTACATTTTCTTGGAAATTGATAGACCTGGGAACATTGTTCTGCCACCTTTATCAGGTCAGGTGATAGAAGGGGAGTTTAGATGTAAAAATCCATTTGCATGTTAAGAAAAGAGACTGTGTAATTAAAATGAAATATTGTAATGTTGGGAACATAGTCTCCACATAAGAGTACAATGTTGTATTAGTCCATTTTCATGCTGCTATGAAGAAAATACCCAAGATTAGGTAATTTATAAAAAAAGAGGTGTAATTGATTCACACTTCCACATGACTGGAGAAGGACTCTGGAAACTTACATTCATGGCAGAAAGGGAAGCAAAAATGTCCTTCTTCATATGGCAACAAGAGAGAGAATTGCCAAGCAAAGGGAGCAAAGCCCTTCATAAAATCATCAGATCTTATGAGAACTTACTCACTATCATGAGAACATTATGGGAGAAACTGCTCTTATGATTCAATTATCTCCAACTGGTCCCGTCCTTGACACATGGGGATTATTACAATTCAAGCTAATATTTGGGTGGGAACACTGAAAGAAACCATATCATTCCATCCCTGGCTCCTCCCAAATCTCATGTCCTCACATTTAAAAACAAAATATTGCCTTTCCAACAGTCTCCCAAAGTCTTAACTCATGCCAGCATTAACTCAAAAGTCCAAGTCCAAAGTCTCATCCAAGACAAGGTAAGTCCCTTTCATCTACGAGCCTGTAAAATCAAAAGAAAGTTAGTTACTTCCTAGATGAAATGGGGTAAGGCATTGGTTAAATGTACCCATTTAAAGTGGGAGAAATTGGCCATAATGAAGGGGCTACAGACCCTATGCAACTCTGAAATCCAACGGGGCAGTCAAATTTTAAAGATCCAGAATGATTTCCTTTGACTCTATGTCTCACATTCAGGTCACTCTGATTCAAGAAGTGAGTTCCCATGGCCTTGGGAAGTTCCACCCCTGTGGCTTTGCAGGATGTTTTCATACATCCTCTGAAACCTAGGCAGAGGTTTTCAAACCTTAATTCCTGTCTTCTGTGTACCACAGTACCACATGGAAGCTGCTAAGGCTTGGGGTTTGCACCCTCTGAAGCCATGGCCTTAGCTGTACCTTGCCCCCTTTTAGCCTCGGCTGGAGTGGCTTGGACACTGTCCTGAGGCTGCATACACCAAGGACCAGCGGGCCCTGGACCCTGCCCAGAAAGTCTTTTTTCCCTTCTAGGCCTCCAGGTCTGTGATAGAAAGAAATGTCTTGAAGGTCTCTGACATGCCCTGGAGACATTTTCCCCACTGTTTTTGGGATGAATATTTGGCTCCTTCTTATTTATGCTGATTTCTGCTGCAGGCTTAAATTTCTTACCAGAAAATGGATTTTTCTTTCTATCATATTGCCAGGCTGCAAATTTTCCAAACTTTTATGCTTTGCTTCCTCTTGAATGCTTTGCCACTTAGAAATTCCTTTCCCCACATACCCTAAATCATCTCTCTCAAGTTCAAAGTTCCACAGATCTCTAGGGAAGGGCCAAAATGTCACCAGTCTCTTTGCTAAAGCATAGCAAGAGCCACCTTTGCTCCAGTTCCCAACAAGTTCCTCATCTCCCTCTGTGACCACTTCAGCTTGGACTTCATTGTCCATATAACTATCAGCATTTCGATCAAAGCCATTCAATAAGTCTCTAGGAAGTTCCAAAAGTTCCCACATCTTCTTGTATTCTGAGCCCTCCAAGTCTCCAGGAAGTTCCAAACTTTCCCACATTTTCCTGTCTTTTTCTGAGTCCTCTAAACTGTTCCATCCTCTGCCTGTTAGCTAGTTCCTAAGTTGCTTCCACATTTTCAGGTATCCTTATAGCAGTGCCCCACTCCCTTGGCACAAATTCACTATATTAGTCCGTTCTTATGCTGCTATAAAGAAAATACCCAAGACTGGGTAATTTACAAAGGAAAGAGGTTTAATTGACTCATAGTTCCACATGGCTGGGAAGGCCTCAAGAAACTTACAATCATGGTGGAAGAGGAAGAAAACACCTCTTTCTTCACAAGGTGGCAGAAGCGGGAAGTGCCAAGCAAAGGGGGGAAAGACCCTTATAAAACTATCAGATCTCATGAGGACTCACTCACTGTTGTGAGAACATCATCGGGGAAACCGCGCCCATGATTCTCCACCTGGTTCCAAGCTTGACATGTGGGGATTATTACAATTCAAGGTGAGATTTGAGTGGGGACACAGAGCCAAACCATGTCAAATATTCTTACCAGAGAACAAGAACTATGAATGGTGATTAAGGGGCTTCATTCTCCCCACTGATCTTTGAAGATCTCTGAGTATAGAACAGAATTTAGTCTTACCAGCAAAGATGAAGGATATTAACCATAGCAGGGTCTATATTTACAGTAAGCAAAATTATCTGAATTTACCAGGTGTTCATTTGGGCACCAGGTTACTTACTTCGTAGCACCAGAAGCATCTTCTAAGAAGGGGTTACTCATAAATTCTGGCTCCATCATCGATGTATACACGACTAAGGAGCCTTTGGACAAACATGCATGAGGATGGTTTAGGATTGTTACTGGCAAAATGACATAGAAAAATGTCATTCTCTTAGTGGGAAATAAAGTGACTTGTGCCCTTTGACTGTAACATTAAAAACAATAAGACTTTTCCTGTATTGCAACCTTCTGACAAGGAGACAATTATTATATATGATTTTGAACAGTTTTTAACAACTTATGAAGATAACAGTGATATAAAATTTAGTAAAAAATAAGAGATAATTGTATTTTTAATATATTACCAAAGTTTTTGAAATTTTTTCTTTACAAGCAAAGATAAGGGATAGAGGCAAATGCATAATATAATGATAGTATATAACCCTGGAAAAATCTACTAACCTCTACTTTCATAAATACCATTGTAAATGTAATTCAAAATGTCTGAAAAATATGAGATTATTTCTCCCAGCTTATGTGTTTTTCTAATTTTTAAAATATCCCCAACAATACCTTTTTACCAGAACTTGCAAATAAATGAATCTCTATTATTATAAAGATAAAACTGAGGTACTTTAAATTGCAGAGGTTCACAGAACAAAATATATAAAAAAGACAAATGCAAAATAGCACTTTCAACACTGCCCTCTAAAGAAAGGCCAGTGTTTCTAAATTTAAAACATATTCTCCATATTCAGAATTTTGCATGTGATTAAAATGAAGGAGAAATCTAAAGAGAACAAAACATGAAGTAAAATGTGGACATTTGAGCAATTATCAGAGGAGACAAAAGGCCTTGAACCTAAGAACATTTTCTCAAAAGTAATTTTTCAGCTGTTAAATATCAAAAGAGTCCAGGCTTATTCCATGTAATGCAAGACTGCAGAATCCTCCTTTAAAAGCTATTCCAATACGGAAATAATTCTTCATATTTTATAGCTTATGAAGTCTTTCATGTAAGAATCTCAAAAAGGAAATAAGTGTAATAATTGAATTTTTTGAATATTAGTGACTTCAAGAAAGATGGAAGCAATTAAAAAGAAATAGAAGTCTACTATAATGAAAGCTACTTTTTAATGTCATACATAAGGTTAGTTGGATAGTTAACAGAAAAGTGATAGCTGATAGCTATTATTTTGTTTCTGAGTTTCTTTCTAAGCAGTATAATTATGCTCCATGAGCAGAGTGGAGATGTCTCAGAAGAAAGCATGTGTTTTACTCCAGCAGGAAGCTGTCTCTTTTATTTCTATCAGAACACTTCTATTCGTGAAGTGTTTCCATATTAAAACATACAGCCACTGCATTGAAGGCTGTTTACAACTCCAGGCCTCAAATAGGGAAAAAAAATTCTAAATCTTAAAATGCTGAACTACTCTTTACAGTCAAGGCCACTACTCCATAGTAACACAGTGGCCTGTGAGATATGATTTACATGCCTCTAAAAGTCCCATCTGCTCCAGAATGATAGCCATATATTTAAAACAGTTTCTTAGATGGCCATCTTTATTTAACCCCCTTTGTCAAGCAGGGCCTCCACTATGTTACTTAGAGTCTATTCAAATTGCAAAACAAGCAGCAATTTTAAGCATATTTATATAAAATAGCCCTCCTTCCAGGCTGGCTCAGCCTCAAAACAAAGGGTTGGCCAAGCCAAAAAAGCTAGATTCTACTGTTGTCTTGGCTCGATGCCATCGTGTACTACAAGTACACTGAAGTATCTACAGCACCCTGGTTACACTATGGTGAAGACATCATTGTTAAAAAGTCGTGTCAAAATTAAATATTTCATTACCTCAGAATGCATAATATGTATGTCTTAAGTCATATTAGGGCTTAAGTAAAGTCAGTATCATTTTAAACTTCAATTGCATTCCTAAAGTTATTATTTTTAAAATACATTATTGCTTACTCCTCCATTGTTCATGGAAGAGACAGAGATCGTTCGAAGTCCCCAAGAAGGAAAACTAGAGAAATAATTTTTTTTCTCTACATTTGAGAAGAACTGAGGTACATAATCAAATTTGGGGTAATAAGCTTCATAATGTGTAGTTCAACCCTTGGCATTTCTCTTTGAATCTTTCAGAGCCACATACCCCAGCATATGTGTATTTTTTTTCCTCTTGAATTAATTAAGCTCCCTATCCCTCTGGGCAGGCAAAGTTTTCCAACAGTTCTGCCTCTTACTGGGTAGAATAATGTAATTTAAGAAGGCAAAATGTGAGGGGGGATATATCGTAGTAAACTTTTGACTACGGATTTATGCCGTGTTTTCTAATTATTTTATCACTAGAACTTTGACTCTTGTCTTATTTATTAATTGATTCAGAAGTTGAAGTTAAGAGGGAAACATAAGATAATATTTTTATACATTATCTAATCTCCAATAATATTTCTGAGCAGTAACCACTAGTGTTGCTTTCTCTAATAATAAACTTTAAAAAATATTTTGTTTTATATCAAAGAAATTATTTGGATATTGCTAATATCACAATGTTAATTACTTTGTAGTTTTTATATTTTCAATATCAATTTGTGAAAAAAATACAGGATTTGCTCTTCTAAAACAAGTATAAAATTATTTGTACAACATCTCATAAGCAGCTGTTAATCGGGAGAATTCAATTCTACTGCTTTTCCTATAATTAAATGCAAAAGAAGGCGATTTAGAGTATTAAATGGGAAAATATAACAAATAGAAACAGAAGAGTGAAAGAGATAACCCCCAATTTTCTCCCCATTTTAGAACCTTGCCAAGGCATTCCTATTCAGTGGCTCATAGGTAAACAGTTCATACTGAAACACCAATTCATTAGAAAGAAAGTGTTGTTAATTACAACATAATTAGAATGGAATGTCCAATAATGTTATTATCTCCAGATGCTATCTATTTGCAAAAGAAAACAAACACATGAGGTAAAGTTAGAAAAGCTATATCACAGAAAGACACGATGTAGATTTCTGCTCTGTCAAAACAGAATGAAATAAAACTAAATGAGCTTTATAAAAGACAGTCTGTCCAGACCATACCTGGTTTTAATGAGACGAGAGAAATTCATTGAATAAATTTATCAAGTCCAGCACAATTTATTAATAATTTACACAGTTTTTAGTCTGATAATTGAAATATGGCCACAAATTACCAAACAGAAGGTAAACGAAGTCTAAGCAGACAATTGAAAGAAAATGTATTAGTGTCCATTTGAAGAGATTCTCTACACACTAGACCTTCTCCCCCAGAGAAAGATAAATACTTCTTCGTTTCAAATGAATCACTGAACAGAGGAAGATCAATTTAAAATGTAGCTTCGAGACAAGTTAAAGGGACAAAAGTGTGTGATTCTCCTGGAGCTCCAGACAGATTAGATGACCTTAATTCAAAGTGAGAATATCTAATCCAGTATCCATCACTGCTGATATGATCAATTTTCCATATAATACATCTGAAAAATTTGCTAAAACAAATACTTGCTTTTATTTATTTATTGATTTATTTATTTATTATTTTTTGAGATGGAGTCTCACTCTTGTCACTCAGGCTGGAGTGCAATGGCACGATCTTGGCTCACTGCAACCTCTGCCTCCCGGGTTCAAGCCATTCTCCTGCCTCAGCCTCCTGAGTAGCTGGGATTACAGGTGCCCACCACCACACTCAGCTAATGTTTTTTTATTTTTAGTGGAGACAGGGTTTCACCACGTTGGCCAGGCTGGTCTTGAACTCGACCTCAGGTGATTTGCCTGCCTTGACTTCCCAAAGTGTTGGGATTACAGGTGTGAGCTGCCACACGCAGCCAACAAATACTTTATTTTCTATCCTACTATTTAAAAAAGTAAGTTACATATCTGTTTACAAACATATAGTACACGTTTGTATAACCATACCTATATATTTTCTAATGAAATAGTGAAGTTCATTTTTACTAAACATGTTTTGTTTTTGTTTTTCTTTTTCTTTTTCTTTTTGAGATGGAGTCTCACTCTATTGCTCAGGCTGGAGTGCAGTGGTGAGATCTCAGCTCAATGCAAGCTCCGCCTCCTGGGTTCACGCCATTCTTCCTCAGCCACCAGGGTAGCTGGGACTACAGGCACCCACCACCACGCCCAGCTAATTTTTTGTATATTTAGTAGAGATGGGGTTTCACCGTGTTAGCACAGGATGATCTCGCTCTCCTGACCTCATGATCCACCCGCCTCGGCCTCCCAAAGTGCTGGGATTACAGGTGTGAGCCACCATGCCCAGCCAACATGTTTTTTTTGTTTGTTTGTTTGTTTTTTTTAAAAAAACAACCTACCTATACTCAGTGTGGAGGATTCATAAACTGGTCACGAACTACTTAATGAAAATTGGGAAGCAAATGATAATCCAAATACATGAAAGCTAGTAATAATGTTTAATCAAAATAAAACGTAATTCAAGAACATTAATATAAAAATAAAACTAGAAGCTCTATATTCAGAACTTTCAAAAATGATCACAACTCAAACAATGCAAGAAAATATTTAGAATACAAAAAAATCAAGGTCAAATGCTAAGAAAAGGTAATTAAAATAGCCCTATAACACAATATAAGAGAATTTTGGAAGAAATTACTTAAATCACAGTTTTAGTTTCTTCATGTACAATACTACACATGCATTTAGGAGTTGTAAAGGTTAAATGGCATAACTTGTCTAACAAGTCCTCTGTAAGTGATGAGGGAATGCCAAACTGAAAGGAACCATAAACCTGATTCCCTTCCCAAATTACAGAAAGAAATTTCTATCACAGTGAAACACAACGATAAATGCCGTAAGTAGATTTTAATGTTATTTACCAAATAGTATTTTAGGCATGTCTTAATGATAAATCTAAAGAGCAGTTTGTATTCCACAATTCTTATCTCTAGCAGCAGGCATTTAAGAGGAAGTAATATTTGAGTGCATCCAGAACAGTAAGCTGATCTGATACATTTTTTTATTTTTTAAACTTAAATTTAGCATTTTACAACTGCTTTATTAGAGGGTTAAATAAAATATGAACACATATTTGAAATAAAATGGTCACCTTATAATAAGCATTTATTTTTGAATCCCGCTTTCATCATATATTATAAAAGTCTTATGTGTTGTATTTTCAAATGTTGTATTTTAAGTGTAGCAAATGAATTCACCCTTTTAAGATATATTGAAGGATAACTCTGGCATACAGTCCATCCTAATTTAAATTACAAGTGGATATAAAAGTTAAATATTTGTGAATGGAGTTCTAAATCTTCAGGCTCAGTTCAACTATTCATTTGATAACTACTGATGCTTTTTAAAAAATACTCAGCACTGTCACAGAGAAAACTGCAGTTAAGAGATCATACACTTTAGAAACAGAAACATTCCAAAAGTCATGAATATAACTAGAAAAAATGATGCTTGAAACACTTTCATTTATTTCAAGGTTTTTAAATGAAAGCATAGAAACACAATCCCCCTAAGGAATGTGTTTAAATCACATAGTCTGAATTCCCATAAGGTCCATTTCTTGAATGGTTTTTACATGTAAGCAGAACAACCTTCTGCAATTGACTTCAAATATGTTTCTGTATACTTTATAGGAAGAAAGATGAGAAAAAAATATGTTACAGCTCATGAATACTGGAGACTAGAATACACATAAAGTTACTTTTAAAGACTGTCTACAAAGTACAGCATGAATTGCTAATTTGTCAACCCTCTAGTCAATGTAATCAAAAACAAAGACAAAATTCAGAATAAAATGCCAGCTCAGAAATTTGTGTGTGGTAATTGCCAAGCTGCTTCTTGACCTTGCCATACACAAATCTTCTCTCAAATTAAATAATTGGAAAATTTCTTTCTGGAGCGTCTGCTTTTGGGAAGACGGAGAAGACACTTTCTCCTATGCCTCCCATTAAATACACTCCAAACCTGGACATCTTCTGTAAAACAAACATAGCTTTTCAAAGGTGGAGAGAAAAAAAGCAGATAGGAAACTTGAGACTCAAATAAATGACGTAGGCATAAGTTCCCCAGTTTTCTTTTTGCTTCCTATACCTCAGACTCGGAGCTGAAGACGCAGCCACCTGGAAATACCAACAGGCACAGACAATAAAAACCCCAGAGTAGTCTGCTCTCTCTAGCCAAAAGAACAGGCAAGGAGCAGCTTAGCAGGACAGAAAAACTTTAAAACCCTAAATGCTTTTCTATAGCCAAACAACACAGACATTTAAAAGACAAAGTGGAAAGCTAAGACTTCCACTCCTGGCAGGTTATAGCAAGGCACCTGTGATAGTGAATTTCATGAGTCACCTTAATTGAGTCATAGGGTCCCCAGGCATTTGGTCTAACATTATGCTGTGTTTCTGGATGAAATTTATATTTAAATCAATAGACTGAGTAACGTAGCTTGCTCTTCTCAGTGTGGGTGGGCCTCATTCAATCAGTTGAAGGCCTAATGGAACAAAAAGGATGACTCTCCCACGAGTACGAAGGAACTCCTGCCTGACTGTCATCAAGCTGGAACATTTGTTTTTTCTTCCCTTCAGATTTAAATGGAAACATTGGCTCTTCCTAGATCTCAAAGCTGCCAGCCGTCAGACTTGAACTACACCATCATTGGCTTTCCTGGGTCTCCAGCCTGCTGGCTATAAATCTTGAAACTTACACACAGTTGTCTCTGTGTACCCACAGGGGATTTGTTCCAGGAGCCCCATTTATACCCAAATTCCCGCATACTCAATGCCCACAGTTGGCCCTATGGATCCTGCATATGTGAAAAGTCAGCCCTGCATATCTGTGGGTTTCATATCCTGCATATACTGTATTTTCTATGTCATTTGTCTGTGGATGCAGAACATGCAGCTACAGAAGGCCATCTGCATTTGCTGAAAAGAATATGCATATAAGTGAACCTGTGCAATTCAAACCAGTGTTGTTCAAGGGTCCACGGTATGTATCTATTTGTGTATATATATGCATGTATGTATACATGTTCATCCTATTGGTTTTGTTTCTCTGGAGAAATCTGACTAATAAAGCATTTCTACCTCTCCTTCCAGCAAGGTGGTGTCAGGAAAGGCCAATTAGGGAGTCAGAACATTCATGCACACCAGGCAAATAATGGCCTCCTTCTTTATGGTGTCTGTCAGCGGCGATCATGAGAGAGGCCGACTTCTACCGTCACTAGATAATAATCAGTTGTCCCTCCTACTCCCCCTGTGGTGATGTCTCAGAAAATCTGCTGGAGAGTCAGGCCTTTCACTACCTCCAGCCAGTAAGTTTTTCTACCACTGTAGTGTCAGTGGAGACCCATGGGGATTAGTAAGGAGGCCTGATGGAGGCCCAGTGTGAACCAGAATTCTTACACTTGTCCAGCAGTAATGAAAAGCTTTCCCTTGTGTGTGGATCATGAGTGAGGGACCTAGATTTCCACACCCATCTGACAACAACAAAGCAGTGCCCCATCTCCACATACATACATTTTGTGTCAGCATGGTTTCATAGAAACTATGGTTTCATAAAAAGCCAGCTGAAACGAAAGTAAGCTCTTCAGTCTCATAACATAATAACCAAAATGTTTAAGCTTCAATAAGAAACACTTGTATCAAGAACCATAAAGATCTTCCACAAAATTTTAAGACAGTCAATAGATGTCAGCACCAAGATAACAGAGGTGTTAGAAAAATCTGACAAAGATTTTAAAGCAGTTGCCATAAAAATGCTTCAGAGAAAAATTACAAACACAATTGAAACAAAATAAATATAAAATATCTTAGAAAAGGGTTGACAAAAAATTCAAAATATAAAGAAGAAACAAATAAAAATGTTTGACTTAAAAATGCAGCAATTGAACATATAAAAACTCAACATATGGGCTCAAGAGGATCATGAAGGAGACAGAAGAAAGGATCAGTGAACATGAATAAATAATGATTAAAAATTATCATCTGAAAAAGAGGAAGAAAATAAGACTGAAAAATAAATAAATAAAAAGAGCATCCAGAACCTGTGAGGATATAACTGAACTGAAAATTCATGTAATTGAAGTACTGGAAGAGGAGATAGAAGGTGGGAACTAATTTCTTATCAAAACCACTGAAGCCAAAAGGAAATGGCCTACTATTTTTCAAGTGCAGAAGAAAAGAATGCCCAGTCCAGTATTCAATATTCAGTATAAACATTTTTTATGAAATAAAAAAGTAAAAAAATCTCAAATGTATTGAAACTCAGAGAGTTTGTTGCCATCAGAGCCACCTTAAAAGAACAGCTATAATAAAAATTCTCTAAACAGAAAATAAACAGCAAATAAAAGAACCTTGTGGTATCAAGATGGAAGACAGAACACATTAACAAAAAACAAAAAAATAGATAAATACTATAAACTTTTCTTATTTTATCAAGTCTTATAAATTATGTTTGCAGATAAAGAAAAAAACTATGAATTGTCTGATGAGGTTCTAAATGTATTTAGAGAAAATATTTATTAAGGATATTGCATATGGAAGGTCAGGAGACATAAAGGGAGATAAGCTGTCTACAGTTCACTTGAACTAACTGGAAAAATACTGACCCCAGAAGACTATGATAAGTTATGTTTATACAATACAATACCTAGTGCAACAATTAACAAAGTTGTGCAAAGAGATACACTGTGGTATAGACTGAATGATTGTATTCTTTGATAATTTCTATGTTGAAATCCTAATCCCCAATGTGATGGTACTAGAAGTTGAGGAATTTGATAGCATATTAGTTCATGAAGGCAGAGAGCTCTAGTGAATAGGATTTAATGTCCTTATAAGAGAGATCCTGGAGAGCTTCTTTACTTCTTGTACCATGAGAGAATATAGGAAGAAGAAAGCTATATATGAATGAGGAAACAGGACTTTATTAGAAACCAAATCTTACAGTACCTCAATAGTGGACTTCCCAGCCTCTAACTGTGAGAAATAAATTTCTGTTCCTTATAGGCCACCTTGTCTATTCTATTATAGCAGCCCAGACAGACTAAGCCAACTTGAAAACACGACAGATAAATCAAAATGGAATTTTTTAAATGTTTTCCATATTTTCTAGAGAGGCAGGAAAAAAATAGATAACAAAAAAACAAAAGACAAAAACAGAAAACAAATAAGCAAAACAAAACAAAAAGCAAAAACCAAAATAATAGACATAATCACTAACATATCAAGAATTATATTAAATATAAATGAACTATATACACTAAAACAGAAATTGGCAGAGTAAATTTAAAACCTGACTCGATTGTATGCTGTCTGCAAGAAACTCACCTTAAATACAGTCTTGCATTGCTTAGGGATGGAGATGCAAGTCTTTGCTATCGTAAATAGTGCCACAATAAACATACATGTGTATGTTTCTTTATAGTAGAATGATTTATAATCCTTTGTATATACCCAGTAATGGGATTGCTGGGTGAAATGGTATTTCTCATTCTAGATAGACTGGATAAAGAAAATGTGGCACATATACATCATGGAATACTATGAAGCCATAAATAAGAATGAGATTGGCTGGGCGCAGTGGCTCACACCTGTAATCCCAGCACTTTGGGAGGCCGAGGCGGGTGGATCACAAGGTCAGGAGATCGAGACCATCCTGGCTAACATGGTGAAACCTCCATTTCTACTAAAAATACAAAAAATTAGCCAGGCATGGTGGCGGTCACCTGTAGTCCTAGCTACTCGGGGGCTGAGGTAGGAGAATGGTGTGAACCCAGGAGGCAGAGCTTGCAGTGAGCCAAGATTGTGCCACTGCACTCCAGCCTGGGTGACAGAGCGAGACTCCTCCATCTAAAAAAAAAAAAAAAAAATGAGAGCATGTCCTTTGCAGGAACATGGATGAAACTGGAAGCCACCATTCTCAGCAAACTAACACAAGAATGGAAAACCAAACAACACATGTTCTCATTCATAAGTGGGAGTTGAACAATGAGATAACACATGGACACAAAGAGGGGAACATCACATACCAAGGCCTGTCAGGCGGGTGGGAAGAATGGGGAGGGAGAGCATTAGGACAAATACCTAATGCATGCAGGGCTTAAAACTTAGATGATGGGTTGATAGGTGCAGCAAACCACCATGGCACATGTATACCTATATAACAAACACGCACATTCTGCACATGTACCCTGGAGTGCAAAGTAAAATTAAAAAAAAAAAAAAGATGGGGATACATTTTGAGAAATACATCATTAGATGATTCTGTTGTTGTATGAATATGTGTACATCTTAGTGTGTACATATATAAACCTGGATAATATAGCCTAGCTAGGATATATAGTATACCTTATCACTCCTAAGCTATAAACTGGCATAGCACGTTACTATACTGAGCACCCTCGGCAATTATAACACAATGATAAGTATTTCTATATCTACACATATTTAAACAAAGAAAAGCTACAATAAAAATATGATGTAAAAGATAAAAAGTGGTACACCTCTATAGGGTGCTTGCTACTAATGGAGCTTGTAGGACTAGAAGTTGTTCTGAATGAATCATTGAGTAAGTGATAAGTGCATGTGAAGGCCTAGGACATTATTGTACACTACTGCAGACTATAAACTGTACATTTAGACTACACTGAATGTATTAAAAATATTGTTAATCTTAGCTTACTGCAACTTTATAAACATTTTTTGCTTTTTTAACTTTGATTCTTTTATAACAACACTTTAAATACAAATTGTATTGCTATAAAAATATTGTCTTTATATCCATATTCTATTTTTTCTATTTTAAAACTTATTGTTTTTGTTTTTTTTTTTTTAATTTTTTCATGAATTACTAAGATACACACTATCCTAGGCCTAAACAAGGTCAAGATCATGAATACCACTGTCTTCCACCTTCACACCTTCTCCCACTGGATGGTTTTCAGGGGCAATAACACATAAGGAGCTGTTATCTCCTATGATAACAATGACTTATTTTGAAATATTTCTTGAAGGACATGCCAAAGGCTATCCTACAGTTAGCTTTATTTTTGATAGTAGGAGTATACTCTAAAAGAATAATTAAAAGTATTGCATAGTAAATACATAGACCAATAACATAGTCATTTATTATCATTATGAAGTATTATATACTGTACATAATTGTACATGCTATACTTTTATATTTGAAGTGCAGTAGGTTTGGTTACAGCAGCATCACCACAAATACATGAGTAATCATTATACTAGGACATTATGATGACTATGATGTCTCTAGGGAATAAAAATTTTTCAGCTGCATTATAATATAATCTCATGGGACCACTAGCATATATGTGGTCTGTCATTGATCAAAATGTCATTACACAGTGTATGACACTGTGACAATATCAGCCTGCTGAAAGTAAAAAGATAGGAAAAGATATATCAGAAAAAAATAATCAAAATAAAGCAATAGTGGCTATATATAAGTATCAAATAAAGTGGATTTCAGAGCAAAGAAAAGTGCCAGGCAGAGAGGAGCAATATATAATGGTGAAAGTGTCAATCTACAAGGAAATGTAGCACTATTACATCATGCATATTTGCTGAATGTAGCACTGCAGAATATGTGAAACAAAGATTGATAGTACCTGCTGGAGAAATAGTCAAATTAGAGTTGGAAACTTCAACAACCCATTCTCAACAAGTGAAAAAAATAGCAATAAAGTAGATCTCTATACCATCAATAAACATGATATAATTGATATTTATAGAGGAAATACCTAGGATATACCATCCTGGACATAGGAACGAGCAAAGATTTCATGACAAAGACATCAAAAACAATATAATTAGATCCCATTTGTCCATTTTGTCAACAAAAGCAAAAATGGACAAGTGGGATCTAAATAAACATAAGCGCTTATGCACAGTAAAGGAAACTATAGAGGGTAAGCAGACAACCTACAGAATGGGAGAAAATACTTGCAAGCTATGCATCTGACAAAGGTCTAATATCCAGCATCTATAAGAAACATAAACAAATTGATAAGAGAAAAAAAATTCCATTAAAAAGTAGGCAAAGACTTGAACACACACTTTTCAAAAGAAGATATATATGTGGCCAACAATCATATGGAAAAAAGCTCAACACCACGGATCATTAGAGAAATGCAAATCAAAACCACAATGAGATACCATCTCACACCATTCAGAATGGCTATTATTAAAAAGTCAAAAAATATCAGCTGCTGGAGAGGTTGTAGAGAAAAAGGAGCGCTTATACACTTTTGGTGGGAATGTGAATTAGTTCAATCATTGTGGAAGACAGTGTGGCGATTCCTCAAAGAGCTAAAAACAGAAATACCATTTGACTCAGGAAATCCATTACTGGGTATATACCCAGAGGAATATAAATTATTCTACCATAAAGACACATACACTTGAATGTTCATGGCAGAACTATTCACAATAGCAAAGACATGGAATCAAATTTAATACCCATCAATGACAGATTGGATAAATAAAATATGGCACATATACACCATAGGATACTATGCAGCCATAAAAAAGAACAAGATCATGCCCTTTACAGGAACATGGATGGGGCTGGAGGCTATTATCCTTAGCAAACTAACACAGGAACAGAAAAAAAAATACTGCATGTTCTCACTTGTAAGTGGAAGCTAAATGATAAGAACTTATGAACACAAAGAAGGGAACAATACACACTGGGGTCTACTTGAGAGTGGAGGCTGGGAGGAGGGGTAGGATCAGAAAAGATAACTATTGGGTACTGGGCTTAATACCTGGGTGATGAAATAATCTATACAAAAAAAGCCCTGTGACAGGAGTTTACCTATGTAAGAAGCCTTCACATGTACCCCGAACCTAAAATAAAATTTGTAAAAAAAAGAAAATAATAAAAAAGGGAAAATGTGTTTACTCTTAAGTGGAAGTGAATCTTCATAAAGATATTTATCTTTGTTGTCATTGGTTGAGGGGAGGTGGTCTTGCTTTCTCAAGGGTGGCAGAAATGAAAAAAAAAAAAAAATCTGTATATAAATGGACCAGAGCAGTTCAAATCCTTGTCATTCAAGAGTGAACCATACTTACAACAGACACATGGGGGACTGAAATTAGAAAGATGATATCATTTGCGATTGCTTTAAAAAAATGAAATACTTAATGTCAATCTAACAAAACATGTATTGCACTTATATGCTAAAAACTACAGTGTTGTTAAAAAAAGATGTAAATAAATGGAGAAACCCTGTGTTCATAAATTCAAAAATTTACCAAATTAAAGATATCAATTTCCTCAAAAATGATATAAAGATTTGTCACATTTCATTTCAAAATTATAGCAGGATAGATGTAGATAAGTTCACACTAAAATCTGCACACTAAGGGAAAGAAATTATAATTGTGAAAGAATTTTTTAAAGGAATGATAAAGTGAAATATATTCTATAATTTCAATTATATAGCTCCGGTAGTCAATAATGTGTGGTGTTAGAAGAGGGACTGATGTGTGGATTAATGCAAGATAATACAGCTCAGAAACTGATCTGCACAAATTTTATTAACTAGCTTTTGCCAATTGTGCAAAATCACTTCAATAAGGAAAAGTAGCCTTTTCAACCAATGGTGCTGGAGTAATTAAATATTCTTATGTTAAATATAAATATTAACATCAGTCCCACACGTTATGCAAAAGTTAACTCAAAATGGAACTCAAAATTTAAATATGTAAAACTAAAAACCTTTTGGGAAAAAAACAAAAGCATAGACGTCTTTGAAAACTACAGCTAGGCACAAAATCTTTAGAATTAACACTAATGGTAAAGTCCATGCAAGGAAAAAAAAATGATAAATTAGGCATCAAATCTTCTGCTCTTTGAAAGCTCTTGTTAAGAGGATAAAAAACAAGCTATAGACTGGCAGAAAATATTTGAAAAACACTTATTCAATGAAAGACTAATATCTTGAATATTTATAAAAAACTGGAATATATAAAAAAAACTCTCAAAACTCACAAAAAACAAACAAAAATATCCAATTAGGAAATGGTCAAAAGACAAAACAGACATATAACCAAAGAGGATACACAAGTATGATATAAATACATGGAAGATTGTTCAACATAATTAGGCTTTAGGGAAATGCAAATTAAAACCACAGTGTGATACCTATCTAAATGGCTAAAATAAAGATGATGGTGAAGAAACCAGATAAGCCAAATATTCTGGTGAGAATGTAAAATGGTACAGCTACTCTGGATACAGTTTGCTAGTGTCAAAAAAAAAAAAAAACTGTCCAACTGCATTTATCCCAGAGAAATGAAAACTTTCGACTAGACACACCTTGTACATGATTATTTACAGCAGATTTATTTGTAATAGTCAAAAATGGGAGGCAAGTAGATGTCCTTCCATGAGTGATTAAACAAACCACAGTACATTAATCCCATGGAATATTATTAATAATAGTAATAAAAAGAAGTAGGCTATGTCAGTCTATTCAGTCTGTTATAACAAAAGATCCTCAACTTTGTGGCTGTTAAAAAAGAGATGCGGCTGGGCGCGGTGGCTCACGCCTGTAATCCCAGCAATTTGGGAGGCCAAGGAGGGCAGATCATGAGGTCAGGAGATCAAGACCATCCTAGCTAACATGGTGAAACCCCATCTCTACTAAAAATACAAAAAATTAGCTGGGTGTGGTGGTGGGCACCTGTAGTCCCAGCTACTCCGGAGGCTGAGGCAGGAGAATGGCTTGAACCCGGGAACCCGGGAGGCGGAGCTTGCAGTGAGCCAGGATCGCACCACTGCACTCCAGCCCGGGAGACACAGCGAGACTCCCTCTCAAAAAAAAAAAAAAAAAAAAAAAAAAAAAGCAAGAGAAGCCTAGTTCTCACAGTTCTGGAGGCTGAGAAGTCCAAGATGAAGGCACCAGATTTGGTGTCTGATGAGAGCTTGTTTTGTAGGTCATAGACAGTGCCCTCCAGCTGTGTCCTCACATAGTGGAAAGGGCAAAATGTCTCTCTTGGACTTCTTTTATAAGGGCACAAATTCTATACATGAGGACACTGCCCTTAGATCTATTCACCTCCCAAAGTAACTGCTTGCTAATATGATCATCACATTGGGGGCTGAAATTTCAACATATGAATTTTGAAGGACAAAAACATTTAGATGATAGCAGAAACTATTCATACATGCAACAACCTGGTTGAATCTCCAGTGGAAAATACTGTGTTCAAAAATGGCAATTCCAAATATTATCTAGTGTATGATTTGCATAACATGCATGCAATGACACCATCGTAGAAATGGAGAAGAGATTAGTAGTTCCTAGCGGTTGGTGGAGGGGTTGGTATGCCTATATAAGAACAGTGTGAAAAATCCTTTCGATTATGGAAATGAGCAGTATCTTGATTGTATCAACATCAACACCCTGAATATAATATTGTAGCATAGTTTTACAAGATGTTATCATTGAAATATATGCAATTATGTCAAGTAAAATATTTAATTATAAATATCATGTATTATATCTTAAATGTAATATTTTAGTAATTAAAAGTTTTAAGGTTGTAATATACTGGCAACTGAAAATTTTAAGATCGTGTGACTGATATCCAACAATTTAGTTTAGTCTCCAAGATTTTTCATATTACAAGCTTTCAGAAAAAAAAATATTCTTAAAACATGATGACATGATAATCTAAACTGGAAGATAAATTGTGGTTAATATCGACGCCAAGATGTCTACCAAAAAAAAAAAAAAAACTCAAACAAATAGAGCAGGTCTCAGCAGTATATAATTCTGTTTTTATAGTATATAAGCCTGATTCTTGGACCAAGTCATTACAAGGTTTTGCTTTTTTTGAATAGGATTGTATTACTGCTTTAACACTTCAAAAAGGATTCTAATTTAAACATTTTAGTGATGTATTCAAAGTAAAGAAATGTAATTTCTCAGTAGTCTAATGATTAGCTTGGGACTCCTGCTTCAAAACTCCAGTGTGTCACTGACTAATCATTATCTATTAATAAATGTCTTACAACATATAGATCATAATGTTAATGGAAATTGAAGCAAAATATGGAATTTACTTTCTGGTTTTTTTGCAGTAATAATAATAATAGTTTTAAGTGTAGCTAGCATTTCTGGGAAAAACTAGATACTATTCTAAGCATTTTACCCAACATCAAAAGAGGGTTATTATTTTACATATTTATTATATAATACGTTATATATTCTTGGTTGAACGTCAAACTTAGGAATATATCTTAGCTGATGTTAGAAGAGGCAAGAATTCATGATCATTTACTAAATTTTACTCAATACATGTTTATTATCAGTATATAATACACTGATTAGAAACAAGGTAACTACTAGACCAATCAAGTCAGTACTTGGCCAAGTTTAGAAATCCTACCGCTCATTTGCCTCTACTGGCAGTATATTTTTATAACTCATTTTGGCTCCAATTCATCATGTTTAAAATATACATATTTCTTTACATTGAAAAAACAAAATTGCATATTTTCCTGTCATGAAATAGTTTTAGTAAAGAAGTAGACTGTAGCAACTTGAAAACGATAAATGTTACAGTAACATAGTTCTGAGAATAACAGTACATTTTGTTATACATACTTTATCTTGAACCAGTGTGTTTTTTTACTGCATTTTCATAGACTTACCACAAAATAATTGTAATTGGAAGAAAATTGTGGTAACATTGTACTTCTCGTTTTTTTCTGTTTTACATGGGGACTTGACTGTAACAATTTTTTTGAAAGAAATATTTAATGTGCAAGGCATATGAAAAGATTATCAAAATTCTTGCTCAGTAAAATTAAATTATAGTTAAGTAATTTTACTACATATCCTGGAATCCTAATTCCTGACAATCTAAAATTATTAATGAAATACATATGCAAAAGACAGAATATATGTATATTAAACACAATTTGAGTATACAATAATCCTATGTATATAAATTCTTATCTTTACCAAACATGTCAATTTATTGAGATAATTTCGTTTAGCTAGAGTAATATATATACACACACATACTAAAACACACACGTGTGTATATTGTGTGTATGTTATATACATATATATGGAGACATATATTATATATGGAGACATATATGTTTGTCACCTACTCTGTCACCTACATGTATATAAACAGACATATATTTGAAAATAAGAAGTTCAAAATGATTCACATTTTCAGTAGGTATGTGCAGTTAATATCTAGTACTATAAATAACTAATCCATTCATAAAGAAATAACATGAGATAAAAATTAACTACCTAGTGCAAAATTGTTTAATTATAAAGAACAAAGAAGCAATTTTCCAGATAAAATATAATTAATCAGAGTAGGTGACATAACACATATGGGTATTATATTGGACAAACCCTTTTTGCCCTTCCCTTTCTGTTACAAGAAGCACAAAGAATGAACACGTACTAAGCTTTAGAATATGACACACTGAAAATAGGACAAGAATTCACAAAATAGAAACGACTGACCAAAGATTTTTTTTCATGTCCCTTTTTTATTATCACGTTTATTTCCATTTATTTTAAAGCATATCTCCTTGTTTTTTGTCCTTGTTACTTGGCTAACTGAATCATCAAGGTGGATTAATGTGACTTTCAAGGACCTTGGACTTTTTGCTTTTTCTTAGCACCCTGCCTACCTACCCAGGCTGAAGATCCTTTGAAGTCAATGGGAAGTCCACATCAGATGTGAGGAGTAGGGTACAGGGCAAACAAGAATAGCTTCCTAACAAAGCCGTTACAGCTTCCTAACAAAGCCCTTATCCGTTCCACAAATATCCACAGTCTGGAGTGCCACAACTCTTTTTTAAAAATCTGAGTAGCTTACCTATTCAATCATTTTAGCCCCTGTGCCTTAGATCCGAGTAAGACTGTTTGTTTGACAGCCTGGGACAAATCTCTCTTTGGGTCACATATTGAACCATGAACTTTTTGTCTCAGGACTTCTCTCGTATTGTGAAACTGTCTCTCTGTGTCATGCTTCATAGAATACTGTAAAGGACCCGAAAAGTTATGACAGAGTGAAATGGAAAAGGTAGCTGCTGACAAGCACAAAAATGATGAGACAGATACATTTTGAGATGGCTGCTGAACCCTGACAGCTGACTGAAAGCTAATCAGGCAAAGCACCTCTCCCAGTGCCAAAGAAAAGTCTGGCAGAGGAGAGGAGCGTGCTCCCATCATTATGGGAAATTGAGTAGCATGTTCTAATGGAACGAGGACAGCCTTATGTTCTGGATCTGCCTCTGCTGCTAACCCCTGCATACCTCTGGGCAAGACAATCTAACTCTTTGGGCCTACTTCTTAATAAAAGAAGGCTAGAAAATAAAATATGTAAGTTTCCTTCCAGCATTCTTTGATAAGAAATCTCATCAATTTCTCATTCAAATGTTTTTATCATTGTCACTGGTATGGAGACTAGTTGGGATTTAAAGAATAAGAAGCAAAAATAATCGACAAAGGACCATTAAGAATCAAGAGGAAAACAGGGAACAAGACAAAAATAAATCAAATATCATTTCTTGAGAAATGTCACTGACATGGAAATGAAAACTGAAAAGTGGAGTGGCTACAGCTAGCATAATGTTGCACAAGAAGGTACTGATTTTGGATGGAAATGTCTCCTTGTACCTCACATATCATCCTGTCATCTGTAGCTACTTTTATTTTGAACTCAGTAAAAATATTAAAGAAAAAGATCTTGCTGCCAACCTTGTCATAATGTTTTGATATTATTCTTTTCTTAGTAAAGCAGACACAGGATTCTTGAATAATTTTCTTCTTATCAGCCTTTTAAACTATTTATGTTTTTAATGACTTATGATAAGAAACTCATAATTGCTAAGTTTCTGCCATATGTAGTGTACCTCTGGATAGCTCAGAAAGTAAACATAACATATTAAAATCACAAAGCTGCAAATCTTAGAAACTCCATTGCAAAATTTTTGCTAGTATGTGTATAAACAGAAACCTTGGCAGCCACATGATTTTCATAGCAACCAGCCAAGAATTAAGTAGTGGAAAGGAAACCCACTTCCCACAGAAGCTAAACAGTAAGAGTAAATGAAGTTTATTTTGATTATGAAGAAACCATTTTATTCACTGCAAGACACAGCCCAAGGATGTTTTATTGCATGAACAACATTAATTCAAGGAAAACCCACAAATATGAGCCAATTCCCTAGAAAATAAAAATATAGGTAAAATTATTTTGTGAAAAAAATTGACAAGAGAGAAGAAAAATCCATCAACTCTGACACAAAGTAGAATTTTTCATAACCAAATTAACTCAGTGTTTTTAAGAAATATCAGTTATTTGATAATGGGTATGACATGAAGAATAGTTCTCAGCAAATAAGATATTACTTTCTGGCTGGTAATTTTTTTTCCTCCAGTAAAATAATTGGTTTCTGAGTCAATCTCTTTCCAAACAGTAATTAATGAGAACTACTGACATTGGTGGCAAAAAGAAACCATATTGGCAGTTCAACTATGAAAAAAGATTTGTTCACTGCCTCTGCTTATGGGATCAATTGTTAGTTACATAAAAGAAAAAAGTAATGTAAAGAAAAGAAAACATGTCTTTCTTAGTATAATGCCATAATTATATTGGCTTATCTAAATAAGAAGTGAAGTCAGATATGAGCACATTTAATTGTTACAGTGTCAATGGCACAAGTTACATAATGATAAAAAGATAAATTCAACATCAGAATAGTTTGCTGTTTCTAAGCAATTGTTAGGGAAATCAGAATTACCTTCAAAATTTATTTCTAAACCTTTGCCACATTCTTGCTATACTCTTATGTACTGAGAAACATTGTTGAGGATTGTGAAAAATTTATTCTTCTTTTTCAAGTGACTCGACTGTTTCAATAAGTTACCAATATATAGCATATTTATAGAGTCCAAAGATAATATTTGAAGTTTCAGAGAGAAAGATATTTAAACCTTCATTTTGTCTATTATTTTTGAAAATATAAATGCTTAAGATATAAAAATGTAAAATATCCTTGCAACTTATTGATTTATTAAATGTCTGTGTTCTATGAGTTAAAGATAAGTAGAAAGAGCTGGAATGAATAACAAATGGCTATTTTTAACTTGTTGAGTGCTTTGCTCACAAGCCCATCAGCACACCTCAATGATAATTGTTTTTTACAAGTCAGTCAGAAAAATCAGAGAAAGCTGTAAATAAGCTGTTGTTATCTGAAGGCTGCAGTATAATGCAGAATAATTATTCCACTTACTTTTCATTCACTGTTTATGTGTGCCAGTTTCCTAGGTATTTTTTAAGTGTATCACCAAATTTTATCCCCATTTTGTAAATGAGGAAACTAATACACAAATACATTTACTGAAAAGAAAGACACTAATTATTATACTGAATTATAGATTGGCATGCTCTGCCAGACATAAACAGCTAATACTTTATTTTGAGGGTTAAAATAATTATCTGAGTATACTTCCATAAGAAAGCTAATCATATGGTTGAAGAAAATTTGATGGAATCAAGAAATTTATCATTAAAGATGGTTTAAGCAAGAGGCTTTGAGCTGAAAATTAAAAGCAAAAGAAGTTTCTTATAGGAAAAAATGATAAACAAGCTTCTTTTCTTACAAAGTAAAAAGAAGAAATTAGGGAAGGAAGGAAGGAAGGAAGGAAGGAAGGAAGGAAGGAAGGAAGGAAGGCAGGCAGGCAGGCAGGCAGGCAAGAAGGGAGGGAGGGAGGGAAGGAGGGAGGGAGGGAGGGATGGAGGAAGGGAGGGAGGCATGGAGGAAGGGAGGAAGGAGGGTGGGACAGAAAGAGGAAGAAAGGAATCATTATTTTGTTGGAATTCTTTTAATAGGTTTAATTTAAATAACAATCATGAATTTCCCGCTGGTAAATTTGTGTAACACTGACCTCTTGGACACATTTTACGAATGAGAAAAAAATCAGAAGAAGGTAAGATATTAGGAAAGGCCAATATTAAATATTATTTCTCTATCATGAGAGGATAATTATAGATAGGATGAATAAATATAAAATGTGTGATAACTATAAAGGAGGTCCAAAGAAGCTAGATGTCCTAATATTAGAAAATGTTTCCAAGTAGGCCGGGCACGGTGGCTCACGCCTGTAATCCCAGCACTTTGCGAGGCCGAGGTGGGCGGATCACGAGGTCAGGAGATCGAGACCACGGTGAAACCCCATCTCTACTAAAAATACAAAAAATTAGCCGGGCGTGGTAGCGGGTGCCTGTAGTCCCAGCTACTCGGAGAGGCTGAGGCAGGAGAATGGCATGAACCCGGGAGGCAGAGCTTGCAGTGAGCCGAGATCGCGCCACTGCACTCCAGCCTGGGCAACAGAGCGAGACTCTGTCTCAAAAAAAAAAAAAAAAAAGAAAAGAAAAGAAAATGTTTCCAAGTAATATGGGCCCTGCCACAGAGCATCTTTGTTAAGAAAGAAACTAAAGATCTTCAAGGAAGATTATAATTGCACCTTCAACAAATGTAAGTGCAGAGCCATCATGTACGGAATATCCAGCATTGAGGGATACCTTTCCTAAGGCATTCATGGGCTGTCAGCTGTTCTAGGTACGCTACAAATCTATGAGTTACTCGGTCACCCATCAGTGGATGAAGGATGGGGGGAGAGTGATCTATAGAATTGCAGTTTATTGACAAAAACAAAAAGTACTGACAAAACGCTAGCTTAATAATTTGTTTCCCTTTTGCTATTGCAAAATACACTAGGACCCTCAGTCACTAAATTTTCTTCCATAGGAAAGTACCAGAGACTTACCTTTCACAGAAACAAAGCAATATTCTACTGGTATCCTGTGGAAGGTAGTTCTTTTTTTTGACACGGAGTCTTGTTCTGTCGCCCAGCCTGGAGTGCAGTGGCGCGATCTCGGCTCACCGGAAGCTCCGCCTCCCGGGTTCCCGCCATTCTCCTGCCTCAGCCTCTCCGAGTAGCTGGGACTACAGGCGCCCGCCATCACGCCCTGCTAATTTTTTTTTGTATTTTTAGTAGAGACGGGATTTCACCGTGGTCTCGATATCCTGACCTCGTGATCCGCCTGCCTCGGCTTTCCAAAGTGCTGGGATTACAGGCTTGAGCCACTGCGCCCGGCCTGAAGGTAGTTCTTCTTAAGCTCTGCCAAAAATTGTGGTCTTGAGGTATGTTGGATTTGCTCCTTTAAGAGAAGACAGTCCTCACATGGCTATGAGGTAATACCCCTCAGCACAGAAAAAGGGCGGGTGGGGGTGGGGAGGGTAGGCAGAGAGATCCTGTCAGTATCTGCCTTGTTATTTATTTTATTTGGGCATCTAGCCGTACATAAAAACTAGATCATGAAATATTCCATTTTTAAATATAGATGTGAGAAAAATAAGTGCATGCATGCAAATAGTAGCTAAACATCCTAATACAAAAACTTTGGTCTTAGATAGGGTTTGAAAGAGGAAAAGTTCAGTGATACAGAAAAAGGAGATTTATTACAAGAATTAGACCTTAAGCAGTTATGGGAACTGGTTAAGCATTCTGTCATCGCTGTGGCCTCTGCATGTACTTTTCAGCCTGAAATTAGGCTTAGAAGGCAGAAAAGAAAGATACATGTATAGTGGACAAAGAATAAGAACTAACTGGAAGCCACATCTGTCTCTCACTGCCTCCAACCATTTTGATAAGGATGACCTACAGGACAGCCTGGTACTCTTCACTGTGAAACTGCACACTCCGTGGCCCAGGATTCAAAGTTGAAGAAGATCCAGTGGGAGAGGAAAGAGCTGGAGGTCTAACTGATGCCCATTAATGATTCAAGCCAACAGATGAGTGAAGATGTGCAGAAGCTGTAACAGCACTTGGCCTTACACCAAACTTCAGAGCATTAAAAATTGTGCTTTTCTTCTCACACAAATCTATCTTATAGCCAACTTGACTAGACACCATCCAGTGAAGAAAATCTGTGAAACATAGCTGCTACTTAGCTAAATTGACACAGTGAAAAGCACTTTAAAGAAATCAAAAATACTGACCCAAGTCATTTTGTACTGTGTATCTTAACTGGAAAGATATGCAAGAGTCTTCCTAGACTGTCCACAGCCTGCCTCCAATTGCAAAGAAATCTTCCTAAACTTTAGTTATGACAAAAGGAGAATCAACAGTTTGCTTAGTCCAAAAGAGGTCAGAAGATTCCCACAGTGGGAAATAAGTCAAAACATAAAACAAAATCTTTGTAAAAGTTGTTTTTTTTATACAGTCTCTACATTTTTATAACTAGAGAGGATATAGATATAGATATATGAGTTAAAAATAAAATAAATTGGAAACCATGCTTGAGAACTTTTTCAGCAGACAAAAGTCAGTTAAGCCATGGAAGCAACACTGAACTTACTTGATTTGCAAACATAAGCAAAATGTAAGTTGGGCTATTTTTTATAAATGGCTATATTAAAGAAAACAAAACCTAAGCTTAACCAATCAGAAGCTTCCAACTAATTTATACGACTAGGGACTTCCCGGTAGAATAAATCAAATAAGGCACCTACATAATTGTAACCAGTCGAGTTTGCCTTGCTTCCATGTTGACTCTGTAAAACCCTTACCTTTGTGTTCCCTCAGCAGAGCCTAAAACCACCTTGGTTTGGTGCTTCCTGACTCATGAATTACTGCTTATTTAAACAAACTCTACAATTTCATTGTTCCTCAATTTACCTTTTAACAATAGATATATACAATTTTGAATTATCTATTCTTTTTTGTAGTTGAGGACATACGAGTACACTCAGCCATGGAAATTTGGAGCCTCTGGGTTTGAACTGACACTCTAAACCTGAGGCATTATTGAATTCTTGTTCTGTAAGCTCAACTAGCCTTCAACTGATCTTCAAAATAGAGCTCCTCTTATTGCTGATCCAAAATTTTTATTCTCTTCACATTTAGGATTCTAGATTCCCTTCAGACCTTTAATTTAGCAAGAAACAAGTGAAAAGTTTACACAATAGTGGGAAAAACAAATCCATTTCAGTTTCAAGAAACTGAAGAGAATAGAAATGGTTTTGTTTTGTTTGAAGAAAATAAAAATATTGCCACTACTGATCCCATGCAGTTGTAAATAAATATTTATTAAATTTCTACTTTATATTATGCATTTCAGGGAACCAAGTACTTGCTGTCTTATGAAATAATAAATTCTAATGCAATAAATAGTACATATGAGTTGACATCGTATACTGAAGGAAAATCTCTATGTGTTGAAAACAATATCAAATACTTGTCTGAATAACATGCAGTTATGTGTTTGGCTATTATTACAAGCAAAGATGGAGATGAGTGAATAACTTTACAATATATACCTTTCATTTATCTCTAATTGCTATGCTTTGTTCAGAACAGATCCTTGGGCATTTAGCAGTATGCTCCTCTCGGAGGCTAAACAAGATGTTATAATTTACAGTCTAACATGATACTCCTAGGGCATTCACTTGATGATTGCGTAAGTGCCTTAGAGCATGATGGGAAAGCTACTGAGGAGTTAAAGTGGGCTACTGCATACTCAAATGTGGAAATAAACTAAGCAAGAAATGAAAAAAGCGAAAAGAGAAATAAGAGAAAGAGGAAAATACAGCATTCATTTGTTGAATAGTCACCAAGGGATAGTGCTATGCTAAGCAGATTCCTTTCTCTCTCCCAGTTCTCTCTCTCTCTCTCTCTTTCTCTCTCTCTCTCACACACACACACATACACACACTCAAAAGTATTTGTTGAGCACTGATAGAATATCTGTAAACACAATAATGATTAAGACACAAGGTACAGAGAGCGTAATTGATACAACTTCTAGGCCGCTGTGTTGTCATCCCACCAGAAGCATAGTTCTCACTCAACTTCTAACAAGTAATAATCCATTGTCATGGCTAAACTTGGTATCTTTTTTTGAAACTTTTCTTAACCCTACCAAATTAGCCTTCCCAATTTAGGGTGGTCTAATTTATTATTTTCAATAATTTAAAATAATCACTGGTTATTAGTAATAATTACTATAGCAATACTTTATCAAGGAAAGATCTTATAAGAAGTACAATAGTTTGGGGCATGTTGAGTTTGAGAATGTCTAGGAAAATGTGTCTGTAGGCAGTTGTAGCTTGATCTACAACTATGCACCTTGAGCTTGAAATTTTGTTAACTTTAATGATAAATCTTCAAAACAAATGTCTTTTTACCTTTGTTAAAGATAAGACATTTGAAACCTATGGAGATGTTTTTAATTTTATTTTATAAAAAATTTTATTTAATAAAATGTCTGATAAATAATGAGTAAAAAAAGATTGACTTCAGGTGTTCATAATGCTAATATCTATTTATCACTAAATTGCAATAATCTATATAATGATTTTATTCTCTGTTTGTCTTCAAGCACCCAGCAGAGGATCCAACTCATATAAATGCTCAATAAATATTCTTTATGCATTCCAAAGTCAATATAGATTTGGTTATTTTGGTTGTATTTGGTTGTTGCCTATTCTGATTGTTCAGTTCAAGCACCTTACCAGTTGCAAAATTTGAATTCAACTCTGCCTGCACTGTTTACTTACCCTACACTGGTATCATATTAAAAAAATTAATAAAGAAAAACATCAATAACACCACAGGGTACTCTTAAATGTGCTAATGAAAGTCAGAAAAATCCTCATCAGTAAAAAAAGAGAAATAATATACAATTTTATCGAATGTATACTTATAGGATTGTTTTAAAAGTATTGGTTACGAGGTTTGATACCTTTAATAGACAAAGTTTTGTTACATCTGTGGGTCAATAAACATTTCTACATGTAAAATAAAATATTAATACTTACAAGTGCCTATTAGTTAAAATAAGTATATCCAAACTATTAGACCCTAGAAGTGAGGGTTTTAGTTCATTACAACTTTAAGAATCATAGTGGAAGGAGATCTTATGGCTCACAGTGTCCTGACTCATTAAAAAAAAAAAAAAAAAAAAAAGAAGATTTAAAAGAGCAGGTAACTATGAGTTTAATGTTAGTAATATGGTTTAGCTCTGTGTCCCCACCCAAATGTCAGCTTGAATTGTAATCCCTATAATCTCCACGTGTCAACGGTGGGACCAGATGGAGGTAATTGAATCATTTGGAGCAGTTTCCCCCATTATGTTCTAGTGATAGTGAGTGAGTCTCATGAGATCTGATGGTTTTATAAGCTTCTGGCCTTTCCCCTGCTTGCACTCATTCTCTCTTTGCCTGCCCTGTGAAGAGATGCCTTCCTTCATGATTGTAAGTTTCCTGAGGTCTCTCCTGCCATGCAGAATTGTGAATCAACTAAGCCTCCTTCCTTTATAAATTACCCAGTCTCGAGTATTTTCTTAAGGCAACTTGAGACTGGGATAATATAGTAAACTGGTACTGAGAGAGTGGGACTCTGCTATAAGAATACCTGAAAATGTGGAAGCAACTTTGGAACTGGGTAATAGGTGAACATTGGAACAGTTTGGAGGGCTCAGAAGAAGCCAGGAAAATGTGAGAAAGTTTGGAACTTAGAGACTTGGAGGGCTCATAACACAGAAAGATGTGGGAAAGTTTGGAACTTCCTAGAGATTTGTTGAATGGCTTTGACCAAAATGCTGATAGTGATATGGACAGTGAAGTCCAGGCTGAGGTAGTCTCAAATGGAGATGAGGAACTTCTTGGGAAGTGAAATAAAGGTGGCTCTTCCTATGTTTTAGCAAAGAGACTGATGACATTTTGCTCTTGCCCTGGAGTTGTGGAACTTTGAACTTGAGAGAGATCATTTAGGGTAACTAGCAGGAGGAATTTCTAAGGTGCTAAGTGTTCAAGAGGAAGCAGAGCACTGAAGTTTGGAAAATTTGTAGCATGACAATATGAAAGAAAAGAAAAACCCATTTTCTGTGGAGAAATTCAAGCCTGATGCAGAAATTTTGCATAAATAACAAGTAGCTGAAAGTTAATCACCAAGACAATGGGGAAAATATCTCCAGGGCATGTCAGAGACCTTCAGGAAAGTTCCTCCCATCACAAGCCTTCAAGCCTAGGAGGGAAAATTGGTTTCCTGAATTGTGCCCAGGGCCTTGCTGCTTTGTGCCATCTGGAGACTTGGTGCCCTGCGTCCCAACTGCATCAGCTCCAGCAGTGGATAAAAGGGGCCAATGTACAGTTCAGGATGTTGCTTCAGAGGGTGCAAGCCCCAAGCCTTGGCAGCTTTCATGTTATATTGGGCCTGCTGGTACACAGAAGTCAAGAATTGGGGTTTAGAAACCTCTGCCTAGATTTCAGAGGATGTATGGAAATGCCTGGATGGCCAGGCAGAAATTTGATGCAGGGGTGGAGCCCTCATGGAGAAATTCTGCTTGGGTAGTGCAGAAGGAAAATGTGGGGTCAGAGACCTCACACAGAGTCTCCACTGGGACACTATTTATGGGAGTTATGAGAAGAGGGCCACCATCCTCTAGACCCCAGAATGGTAGATCCACTGGCAGCTTGCGCTGTGTGCCTGGAAAAGCTGCAGACACTCAGTGCCAACCCAAGCAGCCAGGAGTGGTCCTGTACCCTTCAAAGTCACAGGGTCAGAGCTGCCCAAGGTTGTAGGAGCCCACCTCTTGCATCAGTGTGACCTGAATGTGAGACATGGAATCAAAAGAGATGATTTTGGAGCTTTAAGTTTTCATGACTGCCCTATTGCATTTTGGACTTGCAGAGGGACTGTAGCCCCTTTCCTTTGATGAATTTCTCCTATTTGGAATAGGTATATTTACCCAATGCCTGTATCCTCATTTTATCTAGAAAGTAACTAACTTGCTTTTGATTTTACAGAGTCATAGGTGGAAGGGACTTGCCTTGTCTCAGATGAGACTTTGGACTTGGACTTTGAGTTATTACTGGAATGACTTAAAACATTGAAAGACTGCTGGAAGGGCATGATTGTGTTTTGAAATGTGAGAAAATGAGATTTGGTAAGGACCAGGGCAGAATGATATGTTTTGGCTCTGTGTCCCAACCCAAATATCACCTTGAATTGCAATCCCCATAATCGCCTTGTGTCAAGGACAGAACCAAGTGAGGTAGTAGAATCATGGGGGCAGTTTTCTCCATGCTGTTCTTGTGATAATTAGTGAGTCTCATAAGATCTGATGATTTTATAAGCTTCTGACATTTTCCCTGCTGGCACTCATTCTCTCTCCAGCCACTCTGTGAAGAGATGCCTTCTGCCATGGTTGTAAGTTTCCTGAGGCCTCCCCAGCTATGCAGAACTGTGAGTAAATTAAACCTCTTTTCCTTACAAATTACCCAGTATTTCTTCGTAGCAGCATGAGAATGGACTAACACAGTTGGTCACAAGAAAAGAATGAGTGGAGGAGAAAAATACTATGGGATAGATACAATTGATTTGTGTATCCTCTAGATCAAAATTTAAGGTTTGGTAACCTTCCATTATATTGACAGGAATCCTGTTGTTCAGCAATTCCCAAATTTCCTTGATAATAATAACAACCAAGTGTATTGATATTCAGAATTAGTCAAGGTCTTTAGTGAAGGAATTTAAGAATATTCATTTTAACAAATGCATGAGGCAATTATTGTGATCATGCACATTTGCAGAGCACAAGTTGGACTTTAGAATAAAAATATATAATTTAGAGTCTTAACTTTCATGTTATCCACATAACTTCTTACATAAGTTTTATTTAATAAATCCTAGCAGAATTTAAAGGAGTGTCTATTAGCTTAGAAAGGATTGTATGCTTGGTATTATAGTTCATTATTTTATTTTATAAAACGATAGGTTCAAAAGAGATGCATTCTAATGTCTTTTCCAGCTGCAAAATGTGGAGACCACGAAACAGCTCCATTTGTGTTTTGTTTATCAGTTGGTTTGTGTTATTTTTAAGAGATTTATGGGAACATAGTTTAAATTGGAAATGCAGAGATGAAAGGTATACATTAGCAGTTTAAGCACATTGAGATTATCTCAATAGCTTTCCTATATAAGCAATTTCAGAAAGTCTATTAACCTAATCAGATAAGAAACAGCTATGATTATGTGAGTCACTTGTATTCAGAGAGAGATTTTTTTTTCAGAATGTTAAAACTGGATAGAGAAAAATAAAATATATGTATTTGATGTTGACAGTTGTGTGACAATCAGTTTTGTGGCAATCTGGATGAATACTTCATAGAATACAATTAAACTACTTTATATAGAAAACCCATAATAATATACTTATAAAAATATATGGCCTAAATTTGAAGATCAGAAAATATTTACATTGCCTCCAATATGTAAGTTTATTAATCTATATAAATATACATATATATGTTTTGAGTATGCTAAAACATATCCTCAATGTAAATTGGTTATTGGGATATACACATATTAGAATAATCAGTAATTCACTCAAGAAACAACTGTGTATCAGCATTATGGGAGGAATTTCAAATTTAGGAATAGGTGTATCCCATCTTTAGAAGAAGAATATGGGTATATGCCATTTTTAGCTCTGAAAAGAAAGATATGCCTAATTTTATTAATCAGAGAGGATCCAGTGACCAACACAGTAATCATTTCTGTGCTATTGGTGAACTGAGTGGCACTGAAGTAATAATACTATGGAGAAATGGTAAGTTGCATAAATTACCTGAGAATTATAAATATTATGCAATAAAACTGAAATAATCCTATAAATATAGCATAATAATACCAAGATAATTATTTACTCTTCAAGGAAGTAAATATTTTCTATTTTTGCCAATAGAAACTGCACTGTACAATACACTTGTATGTGCATGTATAAATATATAAAGGTATATATTTGCATGAGAAATTTTATTTTTATGGGCTAAAATCTCAAATTTTCATATAATGAAAAGTAAGGTTATGCATATTTTTAATGTTGATAAATATTATAAGTCTTCAAATATGGCATAGCAATTTGGCAATATTCAGCAACATATGAGAGTGCCCATATTCTCATCATTCACAGAAGACATTCCTTTTGCCAATCTCATATGTTATTTTAATTTGCATTTTCTTTATCAATTCTAAAGATATTATTAACTTTCATGGTTACCTTTCTGTTCATATTCTTTTCATGCTTTTCTCCAGAATGCATTTCTTTCACTTATTTCTTGGGCTATTTTAAAAATCAGAATCATTAATAATTTTTTTCATGTAGCCTGCAAATATTTTTTAACAATGTTTCATTTGTTCTTTGGCTTTGTTTATTGTAAATTTCACCATTTTTAAACATTTTTATATTGCCAAATATGGATATATCTATTGGTCATGGGCTTTCTTTCTGGCTAGAGTGGATGGTCTACATCTTGTGTTTTTTTAAAGGATTTTTTCTTTCTAATATTTTTCTTATTTCTGTGTGATATAATTTATTTGTCTTTAAATTACTGATATGTTAGGAGTTATTCCTTCACAGCAGTGAAATAAAAACACAGAAAATATATTCTTGCTTTCAGATGGATGATCAATTAAGATCATTAAAACTGGGCACGGTGGCTCACGCCAGTAATCTCAGAACATAGGGAGGCTGAGGCAGGTGGATCATCTGAGGAGGCTGAAGTCAGGAGTTTGAGACCTGCCTAGCCAACATGGCAAAACCTTGTCTTTACAAAAAATACAAAAATTAGCTGGGTGTGGTGGCAGGCACCTGTAATCGTAGCTACTACAGAGGCTGAGGTGAAAGAATCACTTGAACCCAGGAGACCAAGGTCGCAGTGAGCCGAGATTGCGCCACTGCACTCCAAGCTGGGCAACAGAGCAAGACTCTGTCTCAAAGAAAAAAAAAAAAAGTAAGATTATTAATAATCCTCCCCTTTCCCCACTGAATTGAAATGTAAACTTATTTTTGTGTTAATTTTAATGGACTATGTATTCTGTTACATTAATCTAATTCACTATTGCTAAGACAATATTATAATTACAATGGTTTTATAAAAAAATTCAATATCTGGTAAACTGAGTCCTTTGTAATTCTTTGTTTTTCTTTCATATTTTTTGATTTATGGAATTTTGGCCTTAACTAATTAATATTAGAATCTAGAAAACTATCCTTGGGGACAGTTACTGGAATTTCCTTACAGTTATACATTATTTTGGGGGAATTATTTCTTTTTGAAATTAAATCTTCCCAGTAACAACATAACTCTCTCTTTCTTCTTATAGTTTTAATGTCCTTAAAAATTGGTTGCTTCCTTCCTGTAATTCTTATTTTAGGGCTACATTTCTCATTACATTTTTTCCTCACGTTCTTACTTCTTTGGCCACTCCTTTGAATATATGTGTCTGTGTATGTGTCATGTTTTTATTTCGATTTGTGTGTAGCTTTTTCTTGACTTGGAGAAAATTTTTTTTTTATTTATCTTATATCAAACCATGAAAATCTTTCACTTATTCAAGTATTTTTAACCAGAGACTCTTAGTTTTTCTTTTTTTTCTTTTTCTTTCCTTTTTTTTTTTTTTGAGATGGAATCTTGCTCTGTCGCCCAGGCTGGAGTGCAGTGGCACGATCACGGCTCCCTGCAAGCTACACCTGGGTCCACGCCATTCTCCTGCCTCAGTCTCCTGAGTAGCACTACAGGCACCTGCCACCACACCCGGCTAATTTTTTTTTTTTTTTTTTTTTTTTTTTTAGTAGAGACAGGGTTTCACCATGTTAGCCAGGATGGTCTCGATCTCCTGACCTCGCGATCTGCCCTCCTCAGCCTCCCAAAGTGCTGGGATTACAGGCATGAGCCACCGTGCCCGGCCTTAGTTTTTCTTAAGTTAGAAATCCAATTGTCTTCCCCCGCCAAAATAAAATAAAATAATTTGGCAATGCTTTCCAAAATGTATAGAAACTTTCCCTCACCGTGAAGAATAGCAAGAAAAAATAACTCATTTTTTCCTCCTGAATTTAATGGAGAAAAGGCTTTAGTACTTCAACATGTTGTCTGATGTTTTCTATCGTGCTTGTAAAAATTAACTGTATCCTGTTTAGTTTCCCTCTATTTATATTTTACTTAGAATTTTACTATGGACTACTGATGCGTTTTGTCAATTTGCTTTTTGGAATCTATTGTTAAATAAATTCACTTTTTAAAAATTATTTTTTCTTTGCAATGAATTTCTTGGAATAAAAATAACATTATATTACACTGTTTTTATGAATTGCTGGCTTCACTATGCTAATATTTTATTTTGCATGTTTTATCTGTATTTATGTGACTATACATTTGTATTATCTTTATTTGTTAGAACATTAAGCTAAATTCTAAGATTTTTTGTTTGCTTGTTTGTTTTGAGACAGAGTCTTGCTCTGTCACCCAGGCTGGAGTGCAGTGGTGCGATCTCAGCTCACTGCAACCTCTGCCTCCCAGGTTCAAGTGATTATTCTGCCTCAGCCTCCCAAGTAGCTGGGACTACAGGTGTGTGCCACCACGCCCAGCTAATTTTTGTATTTTTAGTAGAGATGGGGTTTCACCATAATGGCCAGGATGGTCTCAAACTCCTGAGCTCGTGATCTGCCCACCTCTGAATTCTAACTATTATTAGAGTTGAAAATATAAAGATGTTACGTTTATTTATGTAATAGAATCCACTCTTAACCCGTTAATGTTCAGTGTCTCCCTTTGAATGGTGAAGCTTTTATTGCCTTTATGATCACTTCATTGATATTCTCTTTTTAAATCCTCTTGTATTTATTTGTTAGATTATATTTTCTTAGAAAATAATCAGTTTACTCTAGATTTTTCTAATGTATAGCCATCATATTACATGTAATTTTTTCTTATAATTTTAATTTTCCATTGCTAGGTTTTTCTTTTTTTTGTATTTCTGAGTTATAAGTTAAGATGCATTGGACAACAAGTCAACAAAAATTAAAAAGGAATCTGGATATAAGACAGACCTAAATCTGGTTAAATCAGCAGCTCAACAACATCACTGATGGCCAGTTTTCTCGAACACTTCCCCTCAACCGTTCTTAGCATAGCACTGTTCCTCTTAAAGCAGTGGTTCTCAAACTTTATCCTGCATCAAAATCAGAGAGACTTGTTACAAGCAGAATTTCTGCTTAGTAGTTCTGGGCTGGAGTAGGCCCTAGATTTTGTATTTCTAACATGTTTCCAGGCGATGTTGATGCTATGGGATACAGCACAATTTGAAGAAACAATCTCAGACTGACTCCTCTCATTACCTAAAAACAACTGAAAATTTTTCAGAGTTTTTGGATCTATTACAGCATCTTTAGGCAGAAAATGAAATATTCTTATCTATTTTCCCATTTTGAAGGAATTTCTTTTTTCAAAATCCATGTGGTTGCCTTTCCCTCAATTCTTATTTCCAAGAATTTTGCCACATGTCTGTAACTAAACCAAGGTCTTTGCAAGATAATCGATTGAGTTTATTTATATTTGCTTAACTGTATGTCAGGATTCACCATCTGTGGCTCTCCTGAAGACCATCATCACTTGAAGGACAGTAAACAAAACCAAAGTTTTATTACTTAAAAAAAATAGAATGACTGTAGATAATAACAATGCTTAAACAATAACAAAAACCATCATAAATTTTGCCTCTTTCTTTTGATGTCAATCAAGCAGGCAAAGATTTGTTGGCCTTTTAAAAATTATTTGATTTTATTGTTCCTTTCTATTTTTTCATATTCCCTTTGTAATAGCTTAATTTCTCAATTACTTTGATTTACCTGGTGGTCTTTTGTTCAGTTTCTCAATGTAAATTTTTAATTTGTACACTTTTAACTTGACTTTTTTAATGAATACATTTACAGTGACAACTGTTTATCTAAATCCATTCTTACTTGATTTCCCTAGGTTTACTGAATTGCTTTGCATTTTATTATTTTCTGGTTTATTTTCAATTGGTTTCTATTTTAGAGCTCTTGTAATATTCTATGGTTATTTTAGAGAATAATTTTTAATTTTTAAATCCAAAACTTTTTAGACCATATTTCTACTCTTGATTTATAGGTTTCATTTAATTATATCTTATAAAATATTTACCCTTTTGGAACTAAATAAAAGTATATTTATACTTTATACATTATAGGATACATTTTTGTAAGTGAGGTATGTATATTTTAAAAAGCGTGTATTCTCTTTAGACAACAAAATTATATATGTAATGTTTGTAAACACAAATATTTAAGCTTTTTGATTATATATGTTTAAATCTTCTGTTATAGCTATATATTTAGTTTTCTGTATATTTGCCTTGCTACAGTCTGAAAAGAGTATATTAAATCACCCATTACTCTTGTTTTATGAGTTGTTCTTGTATATTTAAGTGGTTTTCATTCATATATTTCACTTCTCATCTTTGGTTCATAAATGTTTACTGTGTTCATCAATTTTAAATTTTATAATTACACGTGGCACTCTTTCTCCTATATAATGCTTTTGGGCCCTCAACTTCAATTTGTCTAACGTTTATAGTAACTATGATTTCTTTATTTGCATTTGCTTGGCCTATATTTGTTTGAGCCTGAATTTTCTCTTTTTAGTGTTTTATTTATTTATTTTTTAGTTTATTTCTTGTGAACGATATCTAGCTGACTGCCTTTTTTTCTATATAATAACCTTACTGTGGGCTGGTTTTATAATTCTAGAGTTGGGACTGAAATTGTTTCTTTCTACAGAGAATCCACCTCATAATATACAGGCCAAACATGAGCAATCCATCCTTAATTATCCTGAGTGCCAGTGGAAGGGAAGTTCAATAGCCAAAGATGAAGTAGAGTAAGATACTGTCATCCCTCAGGCTGTTAAAACACATGCTGAGAGTTTATTTAATCTCAGAGATTCCTAAGTGAATTATATTTTTCCTCACAGTTCAAAAGGGGCATTGAAGACTAAAGTCAAGCTGATAAATTATAATATATTCAAGTTCCATTAGCCAGGTCATATTAAGCCTTTAGGACTCAAAACATTTAGAGAACAACCTGCTGGCCAACATGATCAGGTCTGTTTATGGGGCTTACAAAAACTTAGGAACTCCTGTGGGAAGGCCTGTTCACATTCTGTCTGGCTCTATATCACAGTGGTTCTTTCACAGTTCGCTTACAGGACACAAGGGGACTTTAACCAATACACCCACTCTGATAATGTCCGTATTTTAATAAGGGATTAAATGAATCCACGTTTAGTATAATAACTGGCATTCAATTTGATTCTTCTCATTTATATCTGTTACTTTGTTACAATTTTGTTCATTCATCCTTTATCCTTCCTAGTTTCAAAGTTCTGTTCTGCATTTTACTTTTGCCCAATCCAAGTTGTACTTCTTTATGATTTCAAATTTAGTTATCCAGATGGTTTATTCACTAACAGCTTTTCCATCAAAATGAAATGAAATGAAATATTCTGACTACCCCAGAGGTTGAGAGGTTGAGGCAGGAGTATCACTTGGACCAGGAAGTTGCAGTAAGCCACGGTTATGCCAAAATACAACAGCCTGGGCAACAGGGCAAGACCCTGTCTCTAAAAAAGTAAATAAATAAATAAATAAATAAATAAATAAATAAATAAATTGCTTTGAGTAATTTAGTTTTCTGTTTCATTCTCCTCCAACATGAAATCTTCAATTAGAACTACTTTACTCTCCTGATTAGCTCTGTCTTTATCCTCTTAGTTCTGGGTCATTATATATTTTTCCATACATTTTATCTTCTACTTCAGTAATAATTATTTAATTGCTTATATTTTTAACTACTGTTACAATATTATGATTTATCTGAAGTTAGTCATAAGTAGCGTAAGACTTCTTGCTAACCACTGTTTGCTTGTTGTATCTTTCATATCTTGAAATATCCATACTGATGCAACTGATACTTGGGTAAGAGTGCATGTGAGTAAATATTTTCTGAATTCTTGCATGCATGTCTAACTATGTAGCATTTTTATATTGACAAAGAAAAGATATACTGGCTGGATAGAGATTTCTGGAATTGCTATCATTTTCTCTCAATAGTTTGCAGGTGTGCTTTCATTGTCATTAGTATCTAGTACAGCAGATAAAATGTTTGTCAGTAAAGTTTTCTTCTGCTATGAAGGTTGCTAAGATATCTGGTTATCCTGAAAATTCGAAAATATCATTGCTATGTCTAAGAGTAACTCTTTAAAAATAAATTCTTCTTAAATTATTGAGTTTCTTTAATTCAAATTTATTTTAGCTTAGGGAATTTCTTTTATGTTCAATTATGGTCTCTGCAAATGTTTTCTGTTATATTATTCCCGTAATTTGCATTCACAATATTCTTCTTCTGTTCTCTGTATTATATTTTTCTTATGAATTCAATTTCCATATATATTGAAAGCAGAAAGAAAAAACGCGATTTATATATATTGACTTGATCTTTCTCAATAATATTTTTTCTGAATAGTAACTATTATTTTTCAGTTGATCTACTGACTTTACAATTTTTAAATTATGGGATGTTTTTGGTTCAGTAAACATTTTTTTCATATGTGTGAGCTTTCTCATTACTTTTTGTTGTTGCTGTTAGTTTTTTCCCAATGAAATTCTCTCTCTTTCATTCAATAAACTTTAAAGAGAGGCTTTTGTTTTGAATGTCCACCTTGAACATACATCTTCATTGCTTGTTAACATGTTTCCTTAATTGAGTTGTAATTATTTTCTCTTCTTAATTATACTTTGAGTTCGGTAAGCCCTGATGCTTTCTGTTAGGATTCCTTTCTCAGTGGCAAGGTGAATGACAAATAGAAGAAGTGGTAGTTTCTTCTCTAGGAAGAAAGTAGAGAAAAAGCTGGTGGATATTTACTGTATTGCTGATGCACGGCAGGAATCTCCCATCCCAAGCTTTCCTTGTGCATGTCAAAAGTTCTCCTCCAAGCAGTGAGACTATAGGCAATCAGCTCACAAGAGCAGTTATCTAGGAGTTCACTGAAGACAGCAAGATATTATAGACCCTCACAAGATAACACTCAACCAACCAATACACGTAGTCCATCTCTGATGGAATTTACTGGCTTCCTGAAGAGCCTTTCAGGAAATCTTGAGATCCTCATTATTTTCCTTGAGTCTAGAAGAAAAGCACAATTTCTCTTCTGCTGTAGACCCTACTCTTTCACTCCATATAGAGAAAAATGAAGTACCATGTCTGTTCTTTCTCATAAAGATATTGGGAGAAACACTGAGGTCAAATAAATGTTCTAGGCTCTGGCAAATTTTATCACCTATCAAAGACTTTGGGAAGAAGAAAGGATACATATGGCAGTAAATAAAATTTACTATATGTCCAGGCATTTCTATAAAGATTTTTTCTTTGTTTTGTTTTGTTTTTTGAGACAGGGTCTCACTCTATTGCCCAGGCTAGAGTGTAGTGGCCTGATCAGGGCTCACAGTGTCTTAACCTTCTGGGCTCATACAATTGTCTAACCTCAGCCTTTTGAGTAGCTGGGACTACAGGTGCATACTAGCACACTGAGCTAAGTTTTGTACTTTTTTGTAGAGAAGAGGTTTCACCATGTTTCCTACACTGCTCTCGAACTCTTGAACTCAAGAAATCTGCCCACCTAGGCCTCCCAAAGTGCTGGGATTACAGACATGAACCACTGTGCCAAGCAGAGTTTTTTATTTTTTATTTATTTTTATTTTTTTAAATATATATATATTCATGTAATTCTTATAACAACCTTGTACAATATTATTATCCTCGTGTTATATGTAAGCAAATCAGTGCATTGAGGCATTACTCAACATGGCCAATGTCACACTGCTGGTAAAGTACAGAATATAAAATTAAAGTCTCAAGCATGATACTAACTGTCATGCTATGTTGCTTATTTTGTTATTTTCCTGTCAGTTTATTTTCATCAGAATACAACATAAACAAGACACAAACCTTGTTCACTTATTTGCACATACTTTGTCTTGGACCAGAGGAAAAATAAAAAGGACTTTTGTTAGGACTTGGAAATATAAGCAAGACATAATTCAAATCTTTAAGACCTTTAGTCTATTTGGCTTCATAGAAAGTGAAATCCATATTCAAACGTTAATTTCAATGTATACATGTATACACACAAAGAGACAGATTTATTAATTTACAGGAGACATTTCCAAAAGGTTTACAATAGCAGTTTTGTTTACCAAGTTAGCTATTTATTAACTTCAAGTGTGCCACTAGATACTTAAAAATAAGCTGGATCACAGCAGTAGTGACTCATATAAATATTATAAACTTTGCTTTGTGCAGTTTCTCAAGCATGAATGTATTAGCATGTGGGTGGGGCTGAATAATGTTCTTGGAAACTCTGCTCTGTCCTGTGGGATGCTTAACAGCATCCCTGACCTTACTCACTGGATGTTAGTAGCACCCACTGTCCCACATTTTGGTGACAACCAAAAATGTCTCCAGACATTGCCTAATTTCCCCTGAGAAAAAAAATTGGCCCTAGTTAAGAACGACTGCTCTAGTATTTTTCCTCTTGGATAACATTCTTTACAGTGACAAGAAAGAAGTTATACACTCATAGATTTTATAGGGGAAAAATGGCAATTTTAAATTTTAAAGAATCCAATTGTTAACCTGCCATTGCCAATTCTTATCTCAGACTGCCTTAATGATCATTCTTTAGTGGAAATATCATTTCTGAGAGCTTTTAATTCATGATCCCTGCAGGATCATTTATAAGTCTCTCTGTCCCAAGCCACATCAGTCTTGTCTTCTGTTCAATTTCTTGAAATAATATCTGTAATTCATCATGAGAATAATTGCATTCATCCTAGTTCTAGTCTTTCCTCCAGCTGGGATTGAGATGTCTAAGACTCCCTAACTGGTGGGGCTTCCAACAATAGTTAGACACACTATCCAGGCGAGAAGTCTAGTAGAAAACTTACTCTATAATATTGAATAAGTCACTGGATCTGAGAAGCTGAGCATCTACTGAAATGTAGGCAAAGAAAAACAAAGACTAAGGTCTATGATCCAGTTTTCCTCGAAACTCTTACTTTGGCATTGATATTGTCTTTGTTGAATATTAACTTGCAACCCTTACTTGGCTCCCTAAGCCTGGCACATACCCATATCCCTTTGTTCACTACGGACAAAGAGATTTTCATATCTAAGGCAGGCATTATCAAAGTAGTCACATTTTCGGCACAAATATGCAGAATTTTTACTTCTAGAGTTTGCATTAAGGTAGATCGTGCTTTGAGTAGTACCTGGCACTTCATAAAATATATTAAGTGAAACACCATCATTAAGTCTTTCAACTTTTTAATTCTATGCCAATCCCTATCCTTGTATAAGTTAGCCATTTATCAAAGTTACATAGTGTAAACATAGGTATAAACATCACCTGAGTTTTGGGAGTGCCACGTATATATACACAAACAGCTTTCTAATTCAGAACGGGCCCTCTCCTCTGTTTGACATATTACAACAGTTCTCTCTGTAGATTTCTAGCACTTGAGCCTTACCCTTGCAGGATAGTTTCACATATTGCTTTGTGGTGTGATACCTAAGCTCACTGCTGAATGTTCCTACACTTCATGTGGGGGAAAGTACTCTGATTTTGCACTAGGGATTATGATATATCTCAAATTCCTAATAAAATATTTAAAATAAAAATAACACCCGTAACATCCTAACATTCCACAAGTTCTTCTTTTTTGATAAGAGGAGTTACTGCTGCTCTTAATATTTCTACTTATTTTACAATAGCCCAAGTATTACAGTTCTCTTGAGCAATAAATCCTCCTCAAAATCTTTATATGCAATGCCAGACATAGCATATTTCAAGCTGTGAGCTTTAGTTGTCAAACCCTTGAAAGTAACTACAGTTCTAAAGTAAGAAAAGCATGTATGATCTCCTTCCATTGCTGGAAAACAAAACATAAAGTTTTTGAAGGAGAAAAAAGTGCTTGTCAGCTACAAGCACTTAGTGTCCAAAATGATATATGTGCACTTAGAATTAGTTCATGTTGCTAATACATATTAAATTATTTTATAATATTATAACTATATGGTACTTTTTTATTTTAGCAAAAACTTTACAATTAGAAACTGTTGGCAGGTAGAACTGGTTTTCATTCATGCCTAGTTAAGGCAGAAATGTCTCTGATTTTCTCTAATGAAGCTAAATAGTGCCTATTGCCCTTGGAGCTAGAGTTTTAGTTCTGGGACCCTCACATATTAGTTATATTATCTTGGTTAAATTGTTTCTTTTCTCCAGGCTTTAGTTTTCCTATTCATGAAAGAAGGATTATATTTGAAATCTTCTTAAGTTTGTTGTGAAGATTAGATGAGATAATGTATGCCAGTACATTTGCATAATGTCAACACATTTGCATAATGTTGAGCAAAATTCAAAGTGTTTACTACATTAGCTGCTAATAGCATTTCAATATATCTCATCATTCAACTCTAGTATGAATAGAGGTTCCTCCTGAGGACAAATGCATAAGACTCTGATAATGATCATAACACTTCACACTGTGCCTACACACCTGCCCCCAGACAGATTATAAGAATAGATTCATGGACCACTTAAAGATAAATGTACACTACTAGATACATTCATTTAGGAGGTTGATAGTCTAGACACTGTATTTTTATCAATTTACTACAGAGTCCTGAATTGTCAAATAAAGTAATCCTGGAGCAGCATATACCTAGCTTTAGAACCAAATGCAGCCCAACTACTTTCATTCTCCAGGGGAGCTAGAGAGGAATGGTTCTCTGTGTGAACTCGAGGATTTATTTCCCTAGTGCTATATATACATTTTGACATCTCCCAGGAAGTTTTATGAAGTGCCCCTGATTAAATGTAGTTAGAGAAAAGAAGCTTCCTCTTTTAATCCTCCAGTAATCAGCTCTGTAATGGTATAGGGAGAAGTATTTGTACCCTTTTCAATATCCTCACACTGCAATTCTGGTCCAGGAATGAGTTTATTGTCATACCCAAGACTTGCGGGGAGCTCTCTTTCTGCCTTCTATTCATCTTTCCCCATTGGGTGACTTTGTTAATATTAGTGGTGAAAGCCTTTACTGGGCCTGATTTCACTAATAGGCAAGAACCCTATCAACAGGTAAAATGGCAGTGAGGCTGACAGATAGTGTATCATTTTACTGTCTTTAATTTCTCTACTTTCATGGGACAAAGCACACCCGTCATGGCTTGTTTTGCCAGTTTTGGGTGGGCCAAGTACTTTCTTTTTTTCCGAAGTAAGGTAAGTGATGTAGCCACCCAGGCAGCTCACTAGCCTTGGAGTACGCCCAATACAATCAGTCTTATCTCACAGTATATAGGGGGACCTGAGCAGATGAATCCAAATTTTCATTTTAAAGTAAAAATTGGGGAGATGGCATTTTAATACCAAGTAAAAGCCATGTTTTCCAAACTAGCTTTGATTATACTATACCTTTATACCAGGGAATCCAAACTTAACACATTTTTTTCCTTTTATTAGTCCTCCTTTTACTGGGCATTACATATTTATTAATACAGCAATGTTTTCCCATTTAGCTATATTCTTTGAGTGCATATCCTGTATGGGAAGAACCCTGAAGTAGAGGAGAGTTAAGGAACACCTCAAATTTATTATAGAGAGATAATACTCTGATATCTGAATGGCAGTGATGTAAAGATTTTTCTTCTAAAGGGAGCAGGAGCAAGCAGAGTCTCAACTCAATTGCCAAAGTTTTAGCGGGCTGTGTTAGCAACACATAAGTTCATTAACAATCCACAAGACAGGCCGGGCGCGGTGGCTCACGCTTGTAATCCCAGCACTTTGGGAGGCCGAGGCGGGCGGATCATGAGGTCAGGAGATCGAGACCATGGTGAAACTCCGTCTCTACTGGTGGCGGGCGCCTGTAGTCCCAGCTACTCAGAGAGGCTGAGGCAGGAGAACGGCGTGAACCCGGGAGGCGGAGCTTGCAGTGAGCCAAGATTGCGCCACTGCACTCCAGCCTGGGCGACGGAGCGAGACTCCGTCTCAAAAAAAAAAAAAAAAAAAAAATCCACAAGACAAACATAGCAGGCAAAAAGTGTCTTGAATTAGGATTTTCTGTTTGCAAAACTCTGCATCAAGAATACACCAAGATTCAGGTCATCCTGCAGGAAGAGTCCATGGTAGATAGATTTAAGAAATCCATGAGTTTATCAGAGAAATTGGGAGAAGGAATTCATGAAGATTACTAGAAGTCTTCCTACTAAAATAGAATGTGAGCACTTAGAGAGTTTTTAATGACCTTATTCTGCATTCATAGTTTAGATATTTATATTCCTTAGAGTATTGAAATAAAACTTGTAATACAACAGTGACAAAAGGACATTTGTCCTAAAAATTATTTTATTGGCCATTTGTTTCACCCAACTTTGTGAATGAATGAGGAGAGGCAGTATCACCCCTGCTAATATAAAGTCATTCATTCAACAAGAGGCATATCTAGATGAACCTCACAATATAGTTTCCTTTTGCCTTATGCCATATTGACCCTGAACAGTTTCAAGTTGCTTTTTACTCCCAATATTTAAAATGCTAGAGGTCTGCTACATTTATAGCTGGACACAAGCCTTGAATGTTAACCAGGTATCCCATTCTTAAAATTTTCTCATTATACTGTAATTTGTTGTGCATTTGGGAAAATTGTCAGAAATACCATGTTAAATGATACTAAACATCTCTCAGTGAGGTGAATTACTACATACAGGATGACAGCAAAATATGTGCACATAAGAATTTGCCCAGCAATGAACTAAAAGTATATGGTAAAAAATGTGTGGTTTTATTTGCAAAAGTTGGTTGTTTGCTTATTCAAATTTTGTGCAGGAGAAATATATTGACTGAGACTAAGTATCTTTTGAGTCAGACAAATCTTCATTTAAATTCCACTCTGCTTTTTACTGGGTGTTTGACTCAGAAAATTTCTTAATCTTTCTGAATTTTTTCTCTTGTATATATAGTTTAAATAAGAGCTCACTGAATTAATTTCAGTGTAAAGAGAAGCTCTATGTAAAATATTGATCACTGTGCATTGTGAAGTATTCAGTAAGAGTTTTATGTTATATATATATATATATATGTGTGTAATTGCACAAAGGTGAAAACTAAGTTGTATAATTCAATCATCACTTTGTTAGAGATGGCAACACACTATGTTGCCCGTGCTGGAGTGTAGTACCTATTCATAGACACAATCGCAGAGCACCCTAGCCTGGAACTCTTGAGCTCAAGCCATCCCACTGCCTCATCCCGCTGAGTAGCATGTATTACAGGCACACGCCGTAGCACCAAACAATCACGTTTTTATTTCTAAAATATGTCAAGCACTGTGGAAACTTTAGGGATTAGAAGATAAACGAACATATTGTTTATAAGCTGACGGGAGAGACACACATTAGGCAAATAATCATATTAGTCAGTGTAAAATTACCATTGCAATTAGTGATAAGAAAGAAATATATCAGGAGTTTTTATACTAAAGGTAATAAAATAAAATTAATTTTTAAAATAGGCATATTGCTAAAATAGGTCTCGAGTATTTTAATATTTTCCTAAGAGCATAAGAAGTCAATAACATGTTTATAAAAAGGTGCTAATATGATCGGTTCTTTCAAAAGTTACGTGTAATCACAGTCTGAGCAGCAGTTGTTGGGAAGACAAGAATAGATTAGGTGAGGATAAATATCAAACAATTACAATATTCTAGCCTGAAGATGATGGCAGAATGTGGTTGTGAAAACTGAGAGGAGTCAAAATATTTCAGAAAAATTTATGACATAAATTGACTAAACATGATAATAAATGAATAAGGATGATGAAGGACAGGAAATGTCAATGACTCCCAGTTTTTTGACATGCGTAAGGAGATGGATAGTGGTGCCATTTCAACAGCATCGATAATAATTAATAACGATAATAATATATTTGGAAACGTGCCTGTTAAAGGCTGAGCAATCAGTTTTTTTGTTTGTTTGTTTTTGTTTTTTTTTGAGACGGAGTCTCTCTCGGTCGCCCAGGCTGGAGTGCAGTGGCGCAATCTCGGCTCACTGCAAGCTCCGCCTCCCGGGTTCACGCCATTCTCCTGCCTCAGCCTCTCCGAGTAGCTGGGACTACAGGCGCCCGCCACCACGCCCGGCTAATTTTTTTTTTGTATTTTTAGTAGAGACGGGGTTTCACCCTGGTCTCGATCTCCTGACCTCGTGATCCGCCCGCCTCGGCCTCCCAAAGTGCTGGGATTACAAGCGTGAGCCACCGCGCCCGGCCTGAGCAATCAGTTTTATTCATCCTATCAAGATTAAATGTCTTTCAGAAATGTAACTTATGATTCAAAATGTGTTAGAACATAAAACAGTTGAATGTTGAGGAGGTGAGGAAAATGTCATTGTTTTCAATATCATCTGATTCTGGAAATTGCAAAGGTCAAAAAGCTGTGGATAGTATTTCTACTTCAAGATTTTGATGATCAAGATGTAGTTATAGGGATCAGATTTACCTCCCTTCTGAAAACAATTAAAAATTGCAGGTAATAAGAAGCAATGCTTTCAAGTCACTGGACTTCAGCCAAGATTAGTGATCCCTGAGAAGTGAGAAACAAACAAAATAAGTTTTCTCGATATTCAAGCTTATAGGCTTTATAGGGTTTCCAGATGTGGTCCAGGAACAGTGAACCTAGCCAGAGTCAAATGGACATTCTGAGTTAAAGAGGCAGACCTGAAGTACAGAGACCAAGGTAGGTAAACTTTGGAGGAAAGAATACAGAAATGAGAAAAGAGGATAAAGAGAAAATTTCAGAAATCTAGAGAGAGTCCCCCTTGAGTGTTCAGCTATCTATTAGTAAGTCTGTAAGGGTAAGGAATTAAGACTAAGGAAAGAAGCACACAAACAAATTTGGGGTAAAATTATTCAGTAAGCATTCTGGGCTGGGAATAATGCCTGTTTCCATTGGTTCGACTGGAAAAATCTCATCATACAGTGGCAGGTGTTATTACACAGCAGGACCCGAAGTAATAAAACTGTTTCCACGAAACAACGTCCCAAAACAAAGCTCTAAATTTGTATAATCATTTTAAGTTGCCCAGCACTGAAAAAGGCAAAAAAAATCACAAAGTCTAGTATACAAGAAAGACTTACAAAGAATACAAATACATGAGAAAATGCAACTCATAATAATAAAAAACGATCAATTAAAAATTACCCAGAAATGATAAAGATTTTCAAACTAGCAGATAATGACATTAAAGCAGTTATCATAACTCTATTCACATGCTCAAAAAGTTAAACAAAGACATAGAAGATATTAAACAAATAAATAAATAAAAATTCTAGTGATGAAACTAGAATGTGTAAGAGGAAAAATTCTCTGAGAGAGTTTAATTACCTGTTAGACATTACAGAAGATACGATTAGTAAACTTAAAGACATCACAATAAAATTTTAAAAATAAAACAGAAATTAGACATAAATTTAAAATAAAAATAGAGATCAGTAACCTGTGGTGCATCTTCAAGTGCTCTAATATGTACATAATAGGAGGCTTGAAAGAAGAGGAAGAAGTAGAAATAGAAATATATATATGAAGAAAAATTTGCTGAAAATTCTGAAATTTAAAAATATATAAATCTATATGTCCAAGGAGCTCAGTAGATGCTGAGCCCAAGGAACATATAAATAATACACTAAGAAATATCATAATCAAATTGATCTAAATTAGTGATAATGAAAAAAATCTCAAAATCAATCAGATCAAAAAGGGAAAATATATGGATGACTGAAAATCTGTAGTCAAAAACAAAGCAAGATATCAACTTAGCAAGATCTTTAAAGAACTGAAGGAAAATATGTCAACTAAGAGGGCTATATTGATGAAAAATTCCTTAAAATATTGTGGAAGAAAAAAATTTTTTCCAATCATGCCAAAGGTGCAATAATTTTCACTAGCATGACCTAACTATATTGCTTCTTAAAAGAAGTATTAAGCAACTATTTTGTTATTATTTAAACCTCTTTAAAAGATAATTGTCTTTTCAAACAAAAATTAATATATTTGGGATTTATATCATATGTAAAATTAAAATGTCTGAACATATTACAAAGGAGGGAAGAAATAAAATTATAGTATTATACAATACTTACACAATATATAAACTATATCACAACAATCACAATTAAATATAAGATGTTAATGTTACACATATTATATGCATATATAAAATTATACATTATATAATCTTAATTTCATTTATAAAATGTAATATGTATGAAATCTTTTTTCTTCTTTTTTTTATTATTATACTTTAAGTTTTAGGGTACAGGTGCACAATGTACAGGTTTGTTACATATGTATACATGTGCCATTAAAACTTACTTTAATATCCTTCTTCACTCCCCCACCCCATTGGGAAAAGGCTAAAACAATCTGGATGGGTTTAATTACAAATTGATACATACTGTCATTGTGTAAAGTAAATCAACATTGTGGCAACAAGGGACTATTCTTGGAAAAAATGAAACCCATATTAACAAAATATGTCATGGAAGAACCCCACTTAGTGATTTCACTGGCTGCTTGAAAGACAGTCAATAGAAAGGTCAGAGTTCTGCATGTTCTCTGGGGCTTGTCCATGCAACGGAAGAAGGTCTTGCCCAGACTCAGCCAAGCCTAGTTAGCTCCAACCAGGCCCTAGACCAAAAGCTAGGGAAGAGGACATCCTTTCAATAGGATAAGGGTAGAAAAGGCAGATTGACAGATAAAATCCTGCAGCTTCACTTAAAAGCCCACGGGGGAAAAAGAAGGCAGGAAGTTGCTGGGAACGCTTAAAGAAAGATGCAGCATTTTTTCCACGTTAAAAAAATGTTAAAAAATTAAAAAACAAACAGAAATCAACTGCAAGATCATTGGAGAGGAAGAAAGAAGGAATAGAACTTCATTGTTTTCAGTGAGTTTGAACATGGTCTCGGCTTCATCCATGCCTTCATTATGCAGACACCATCCTCTCAACGCTGTTCAACCTGTGAGACCCTTTGCTTAGCAGCTTGAAGGAAATGTCTTTTTAAAAAAGGTACTATATACACACATACATAAATGCACACATGTTTACATGTGCATGTGTATATACATATAAGTTGTAATAAAGTAGTTTTAGAAAACTGGGGGCACCAAGGCCTTTGGGGCTGACTTCCTTGCATTCAGAATTCCACAGGATGATACCCACCCATGAACTTCTCTCCAATTTGAAACACTCCATCTTCCCTTAAGATCGCCTGATACTGAGGAGACTGAGGCAGGTCCACAAAACAAACGAAGGTCCTAGAAAATGTGTCACCAGTGACATTGTTCACATGTGAAAGGAATACTAGAGTCGTGAGTTATTTGAGAGCTCTCTACCCTTTCTGACTCCCCCTCCTTGCCCAGACAACTCGCAGGCCGGAATACTACATCTTTAAATAGTTCTGGCTAAGCCCTCTCGCCACATATGTCAGTAACATTCCAAGCTGACGACCACATGTTCAGGCTCTGGCTCCTTCCCTCTCTACTGAGGAGTGCTCTGATGTTTCAAGGGCACAGTGGGGCCACCTGTCTCCCATTTCAGCTCCATCTTCAGTTGATCATACATCTCAGAAACAACCAAATTAAAAAAGAAAATTGATGCCAAAAGAATGTTCATATTTGAAACACCTATTACTCCTTTTTTTTTTTTTTTTTTTTCCCTGAGACAGAGTCTCTCTCTGTCGCCCAGGCTGGAGTGCAGTGGTGCCATCTCGGCTCACTGCAACCTCCACCTCCTGGGTTCCAGAAATTCTCCTGCCTCAGCCTCCTGGGTAGCTGAGACTAGAGGCGCATGCCACCATGCCAGGCTAATTTTTGTATTTTTAGTAGAGATGGGGTTTCACCATGTTGACCAGACTTGTCTCGAACTCCTGACCTCGTGATCCACCCACCTCAGCCTCCCAAAGTGCTGGGATTACAGGCGTGAGCCACCACACCCGGCCTGAAATATCTATTTCTTTTGAGATCATTTTTAAAATTCCATTTGATGAATCTTTTAAAGTGAGCTAGACAAAGTGTGTGTGTACATGCACACACAGACACATACCACCACACACCCGCAAAATTCAGAGGCCTGGGGGGAAGGTTGGTTGCTGCCAAAAGATCTAACAGAAGAAAACTTACGTGCTGATCAAGTTTTAATAATGTGGTTAACAAGAAATGTACACCATTTAGCAAGCACACAAAGACTGTGGGTAGGAACCACTGATCCCTGGAGTGTCTGGCTCCCAAGCCCATTTTCTGCCTACCTTCGGCATAGCTTCATAGTTACTACATTCAGAGAATCCAAGAGGACTGCGTGGACAGATGAACCTTTATTTAAAAAAAAAAAAAAAAAAATAGCACTTCAAATAAATTAAAAGGGACAAACGTCAAGTGTTCAAATTGTGAAGAAATAGTTGAAAACCTAGACAGACTCAAAGTTGCAGTCTTCCAACCTCATTCTTTGTCCAATGGTAAAACCCACACATCTCAGTACTCCCACTCAAATTTTTCCCTACTGAGACGAGGGAAGCAATTGCAACCAGGAGACCAGACGGAGGAGAAAGCTGCATCTGACTGGAATGAGCATTGCCACGTACTTGCTAATACGGGTTTCACTTTATGACCAAATGTATTCTTCCAAAAATAAAAAAGGGGAGAGGGAAGCTGCATGCTTTTAAAAATTGAAATTATTTAGGGATAAAACACTAACTCCAGTGCCTTTAATGGGCAATGGCAACTTTTTTCCTCCGAAGTCAAACACTATCCCCAGCTGAGCCTTTGTGCTACAAGCTTTTCAGGAGATTTTACCTAAACTTTATTAAAAGAAAAGAACAATTTTAAATATAGACACTGGACTAGCCCAGTCTGTATTTTCAAGTCCACATTCTTCATCAGAAGCACCGCATCAGGGACCCCCCTGAGTCTGCATGTTTTCAAGTTCACAGTACATGGAACCAGTTTTTCTTTTAAATTTTTTCCTCACTCAGAGCAGCCACACACAGTAGCCGTTGACGCCAGAACCTCGGGTGGGGCCTTTTCCTACGAGGCCTGGCAGGAGCTGCCCAAGGTTTCTCCTCAATGAGAATCCATGCTGTCATGCTCTATGGATGGGAAAAAAGCAAGATAATACATTATATCTTTAAGTGACATATCTCCTCTAAAGCAAACTCTAAAATAACATAACGAAAAATGATATCTAATAAACCAACAAGAGAAAAATAAAATTTAAAAGATTTTATTCAATTTTATTTTAATTCAAAATATGAGGACAAAGTAGGAAAAGAAAACAACAGATTGGATAAGTAAGAAACAAGTGAAACGTAGATGGTGCATTTAAAATGAAATATAGATAACAAGCACCACATGATTATCTCAATAGATGCAGAAAAGGCCTTCGACAAAACTCAAGAGCCTTTCATGCTAAAAACTCTCAATAAACTAGATATTGATGGAATTTATCTCAAAATAATAAGAGCTATTTATGACAAACCCACAGCCAATATCATACTGAATGGGCAAAAACTGGAAGCATTCCCTTTGAAAACTGGCACAAGACAGGGATGCCCTCTCTCACCACTCCTGTTCAACATAGTGTTGGAAGTTCTGGCCAGGGCAATCAGGCAGGAGAAGGAAATAAAGAGTATTCAATTAGGAAAGGAGGAAGTCAAATTGTCCCTGTTTGCAGATGACATGATTGTATATTTAGAAAACCCCATTGTCTCAGCCCAAAATCTCCTTAAGCTGATAAGCAACTTCAACAAAATCTCAGGATACAAAATCAATGTGCAAAAATCACAGGCATTCCTATACACCAATAACAGACATACAGAGAGCCAAATCATGAGTGAACTCCCATTCACAATTGCTTCAAAGAGAATAAAATACCTAGGAATCCAACTTACAAGGGATATGAAGGACCTCATCAAGGAGAACTACAAACCATTGCTCAGTGAAATAAAAGAGAACAACAACAAATGGAAGAAAATTCCATGCGCATGGATAGGAAGAATCAATATCATGAAAATGGCCATACTGCCCAAGGTCATTTACAGATTCAATGCCATCCCCATCAAGCTACCAATGACTTTTTTCACAGAATTAGAAAAAAACTACTTTAAAGTTCATATGGAACCAAAAAAGAGCCCGCATTGCCAAGACAATCCTAAGCCAAAAGAACAAAGCTGGAGGCATCACATTACCTGACTTCGAACTATACTACAAGGCTACAGTAACCAAAACAGCATGGTACTGGTACCAAAACAGAAATATAGACCAATGCAACAGAACAGAGCCCTCAGAAATAATACCACACATCTACAACCATCTGATCTTTGACAAACCTGACAAAAACAAGAAATGGGGAAAGGATTCCCTATTTAATAAACGGTGCTGGTAAAACTGGCTAGCCATACGTAGAAAGCTGAAACTAGATCCCTTCCTTACACCTTATACAAAAATTAATTCAAGATGGATTAAAGACTTAAATGTTAGAAGTAAAACCATAAAAACCCTAGAAGAAAACCTAGGCAATACCATTCAGGACATAGGCATGGGCAAGGACTTCATGACTAAAACACCAAAAGCAGTGGCAACAAAAGCCAAAATTGACAAATGGGATCTAATTAAACTAAAGAGCTTCCACACAGCAAAAGAAACTACCATCAGAGTGAACAGGCAACCTATAGAATGGGAGAAAATTTTTACAATCTAATATCCAGAATCTACAAAGAATGTAAACAAATTTACAAGAAAAAATCAAACAACTCCATCAAAAAGTGAGCTAAGGATATGAACAGACACTTCTCAAAAGAAGACATCTATGCAGCCAACAGACACATGAAAAAATGCTCATAATCACTAGCTATCAGAGAAATGAAAATCAAAAAAGTCAGGAAACAACAGGTGCTGGAGAGGATATGGAGAAATAGGAACACTTTTACACTGTTGGTGGGACTGTAAACGAGTTCAACCATTGTGGAAGTCAGTGTGGCTATTCCTCAAGGATCTAGAACTAGAAATGCCATTCGACCCAGCCATCCCATTACTGGGTATATACCCAAAGGATTATAAATCATGCTGCTATAAAGACACAGGCACATGTATGTTTATTGTGGCACTATTCACAATAGCAAAGACCTGGAACCAACCCAAATGTCCATCAATGATAGACTGGATTAAGAAAATGTGGCTCATACACACCATGGAATACTATGCAGCCATAAAAAAGGATGAGTTCATGTCCTTTGTAGGGACATGGAAGAAGCTGGAAACCATCATTCTGAGCAAACTATTTCAGGGACAGAAAACCAAACATCACATGTTCTCACTCATAGCTAGGAATTGAACAATGAGAACACTTGGACACAGGATGGGGAACATCACACACTGGGGCCTTTCGTAGGGTGCAGGGAGGGATAGCATTAGGAGATACACCTAATGTAAATGACAAGTTAATGGGTGCAGCACACCAACATGGCACATGTATACATATGTAACAAATCTGCATGTTGTGCACATGTACCCTAGAACTTAAAGTATAATAAAAAAAGTAAACGAATAAATAAAGTAAAACATAAGTAGTCCAAACCAAAAGGCAGAAATGTTTAGACTGAATGCATAAAAACAAAACCAAATTACATCCTACTAAAATGAAGAAACTTTAAATATAAAGGTACAAATAGGTTAAATGTAAGAAAATGAAAGAAGATATATCATATTAATATGAGTCTAAAGAAAGCAGGAGTGTCTATATTAAAATAAGACAATGTTGATTTTATTTTATCTTTTAATTTTGCTTTAATTTTGTTTTGTTTTTGTTTTGTGGTTTGTTTTTGTTTTTGTTTTTATAAGGCAGGGTCTTGCTGTGTCGCCCAGGCTCAAGCACAGTGGTACAATTACAGCTCACTGGACCTCCCGGACTCAAACAATCCTCCCACCTCAGCCTCCTGAGTAGCTGGTACTACAGGTGCACACCAACACACTCAGCTAATTTTCTTTCTTTTCTTTTCTTTCTTTTGTTTTTTCTTTCTTTTGTTTTTTCTTTCTTTCTTCTTTATTTTTCTTTTCTTTCTTTCTTTTTTTCTTTCTTTTTCTTTCTTTCCTTCCTTCCTTCCCTCCTTTCTTCCTTCTTTCACTCTCTCTCTTTCCTTTTCTTTCTTTCTTTCATAGAGAAACTTAGCAAACTGACCCAATGAAGTCTACAATAATGCAAGGTTGGTTTAAAATTTAAAAATCTACCAATGCACTTCAACATGTTAACACATTAATAAAAAAACACATCATCAATTTAAATCCATTTGGAAAAATCCGTATTTGATTCTTTTCCACAAATTTTGCTATTGGATATCACTTCAAAATTAACTGCAATCCATGCTGCATTTCATATGAAAAATTAACAATATGATAATTGACATAATTTTAAAATCTAAAACTATAATTATTTTAGAAAAATTGTTAAGAGAAACCTTTTGTGACTTTGAGTTAGAGAAAGAATTCTGTGATTTAACAAAAGAATCGTAATATATAGATTAATTTGCCCTCCTAAAAATTTTAAATGTCTGCTTTTCTGAAATGATGGTTAAAATCATGAAAGACAAGCCATAGACTGGGAGAAAGTATTTGCTAAGCATATAACTGAGTCACCACAATACATAAAAGAATTTCAAAAGTAAATTTTAAAAAACAACAATATAAAAATCAATAAAAGTAGCCTGGTGTGGTGGCTCATGCCTGTAATCCCAGCACTTTGGGAGGCTGAGGCAGGTGGATTACACTTAGGTCAGGAGTTTGAGACCAGCCTGGTCAACAGGGTGAAACCCTATGTCTACTAAAAATACAAAAAGTAGTCAGGCATGGTGGCATGCGCCTGTCATCCCAGCTACTCGGAAGGCTGAGGCAGAAGAATCACTTGAACCTAGGAGGTGGAGGTTGCAGTGAGCCAAGATCACACGTCACTGCAGTCCAGCCTGGGTGACAGAGAGAGACTCTATGTCCAAAAAAAAAAAAAAAAAAAAAAAAAGACAAGAAAAAAGAAAAGTTGACAACAGTTTTGAGCAGATTCTTTACCAAAGAAGATATATTAAAATAGTTATAATCATTCATTAGTTATTAGAGAACTATAAATTAAAACCACAGTGACATACCACTATCCATGTATTGGAGTGGCTAAGCTAAAAAATGCCAATTATACAAAATGCTGGCAGATCTGTTTGTATTAGCCAAAAGTGAAAACAATCTGATTATCCACCAACAGGTGAATGGATAAACAAACTGTGGTATATCCATGCAATAGGAAACTACACAGAAGTAGAAGAGAATGACCTCTTTACACATGCTATGACATAGATGAATTTTAAAATAATTCTACTGATTAAAGAAACTAGGCCAAAAAAAACCAGAAAAGTACACATTCTGCAAGTCACTTTAAATATATTTCTAAAATATGAAATCTAATCTCTAGTGAGAGAAAGCAGATCAGCAATTGCTTAGGGATATGATGAGCAGAGAACAACAAGCAAGAGGTATTATAAGGGCATAAAGAAAATTTAGGGTAATGGACATGATAATTATGTTGATTTTGTTGATAGTTTTTCATGTATGCGTATGTCAAAAATTATCAAACTTTACACTTTAAATATGCGCACTTTATTGCCTGACAAAAAGGCTCTTAAATTTAAGAAACTCTATTTATCAAGAGACATCACAAAGTCAATAAAAAGATGAAGGAAAGAAAACAACAAAAAGCTATGGGCTTTTTAATTAGTACATTCATCATTAACATAAAAGGTTCCAGCTGGAGGTGCAGAGGTGCTTTGTGTCCCATGAGCAAATGGCTCAATCAGCTCTGAGGACTTCTAACCATGCCGTTTAAAGGATTGTCATAACCACCAGTGTTTGATAATGAGCAACTAGAGAAAAGAATGATGGATAAGGAAAATGTCCAGTTAGATACAATAATCTCATTGACGTTTTCTTCTGTGTTCTCACTCCAGAGAATTTATGCTGAAGGTTTAAACCTGCATGTGATGTTCAGAGCTAAAGGAATATTACAATTATGTATTTGCCAGATGTTGGTCCACCCAGAAGATATACGATGCCCTTTATTTCTCTCAATATGATATGCCATTTTAAATTAAAATATTTATTTAAAGCATAAAATAATATTCTCCTATTAGGAATCATGTAATTTGTAATTAGCAATTAGAATAACAGTTATTATGTGGATTAAAAAGGTATTGAGGATTTAAATTATCGTGAATATATCTCAAATGCTACCTTGATCACATCAGTGATAATAACCAAGTTATGTGCAAGTAAGTAGATCAGAAAAAATTTTAGCTTCATTTTAAGAATATTTATCATTAAGAGATACATCATATGCTACCTAATTGTTCTCATATATTTTTATTTTATAATTTTGACACAATACACAGTTATAGTGATGGAAATAAAAATATTTCAGCCAAACAAATAGCAGCATAAGACTATGGATTTGTATATTATCTTGCCAGCATTTATATGGAAGATTTTCTCTGTAGACCTTGAATTTACATGATAAATATTCAAACTCTGTGGACTGATTATACATCTAGAAAACATATTATAAAAGTCCAAGGCACTTTCTTTTATCTGACAAGTTATGTTAGGTTTCCCCACTGACCTAATTATGTTTCCTTTAAATCACAACAGATCTTATGTAGCAATGTAAGAAAATAGCCAAAGGTTCTTGACCCCTCTTCTGAAACTAATCAACAAAGTACCTCCATAAGCAAGACCATTTCAGTAGCCATCTTTAATCTTTCATGAGGCTTCTGACATTCAGTTATGTCTGGATACCTTCTTCTAGATGGCATGGTTCTTTAAAGCAATCATTTTAGCAAACTTTGTCTATGTACATATCAACTGCCTTTTTACACACCAGAAAAACCAAACATGATCTCAGAATTTCATTCTGTGAGAGGAAAAGAATCCTCAAAGAAAGCAATAATTTAAGTATCAAAAACCACAATTACTTTTGCACTGATCTAATAGCAGAGTGGGGCGGAGTTATGACAGGGTTGAAAATGACTTAAAAATAACAGAAATGTGAGAAAACAGTAACAAACAAAGCAAGGAGGAGGGGAGAAGATGAGAAAAGATTGCTTCATGGAAGAGCTCAGGGAAATAGTGAAAAAAAAAAACCCAGAAAACCCTTAAGTCTAAAACTGAAGAATTCTCCAGGATGGCCACTCACAAAAACTACATGTCCAATAAAACTAACTGTACCTTTCTTAGCTTTTTACTTTGCTTCAGTCAAAGTACTCGTATAAAGCACATTTCTCCACCTCTGTTGTTACCTATATTCTGAGGTGAATAGTGTTCACATGAAAGTTGTTCTCATACATATTCAGAAAATGTTGAGATTCACTTAGAGATAGTGATACTAATACAATTTCAATATATTATAGGTTATGTCATTTACTCTCCAGGGTGAAAAACAGAAGCTACTCTAAGGAAAAATAAATTGCTATTAGAATTAGGTGCTTATAAAATTGTTGGAAGGTCTGAAAAAAGCCAATTCTAGTCTGGGACTCCAGAGTGATTCTAAGAATATCTAGAACCAGTCCACTTCTGACGCAAGGCTATCCAAAGTAGGCCATAATGCCTCCTCTCCTACCAGAGATGGATTAGACACTAAAAGCTGAAACTGACACACATGTTATAACACATGGAGGGAGCAGTAAGATCAAAGAGCTACTACTTCTACTAGAAAGCCAAAGAATAAACCCTCAGCCCTGTTGCCCCATAACTATGATATTTCCAAAGAGTAGGTACAGCCAGAGTGAAGGAAGAGGGTCTCGCTTAGCTATAATTTTCAGAGCTGATGGACAACATTTAATAGGTGAAATCTAATTCACATTTAGAACCTTAGCTGCAAGGGAATTTGGAAATTTTGGTAGTAAGCATTGTAAAATTTCCAAATAAAGGATAAATAAAATACAGATTGAGAGACCCAATCATAATATTTTAACACATGAGGTCATATATATATTTTCTAATTTTATGTTTGGCAAAATAAAATAAGTGTCCCATGAGTTGCCTACATATGGCACTTTAAATATGCATATTTCTGTTAAATAATTAGTTGATACTCCATTAATATCTATGACCTTAGGAAGTGAGATGGGATGACATATGTGGATTATATATAATATCAAGCAATTTCTATTCCACAAACTTTATTTTGGAATTCCATAACAATACAGGGCTCAGAAAATAACTCACTTTGTGTGAATTTAAATATAATACCTGCAGTCCATTAGCTAAATACAAAACAGTGATTTTTAAAGTTGATGATTTTAATAATTGAATACATATCCCAAATCTCATATGAAATGTGCTAAAGTGAATGATTTGAAAATATTGGATAAATATTGCCTCTTCCTCACATTTGCCGAACTCTTAACACTCAGAAAGAATGGTATTTTGATAGAAGCACATTTCACAGGTGCCTGTTTGCATATGGAGAATCTACTAGCAAAACTTTATGTGGATTAATAGCTCCTAATGCACAATAAGATATGGACCCTTAAGGGATTTTCCATTCACACTTCTATTTCTCCATCAAAGAAAATACAAACCAACACTTTTTTCAATGAGATTCTTTCCATGTACCAATGTAATTGTCCCGCGGAAAAGATGGTATTTTCTCATTACAAATTGACATCGTCACTATCACTGTTTAGCTCCTCAATACCTCTTATGTAGGTAACATCATACATTCCTGACTTGTTTTACAACCTCTCTAATTTCCCTCTCTATGCACGCAACTTCATCTTAAAATACAGCTCGAAATCTTTCACTTCTGTGTCAACTTTTCACTATTTTCAATGGCTCCGCATGTGTATCTTCCTTTTTTGTTCAATTTCTTGGACTAATTCAGTTCAAATTTCTTAGTTCGTTACTTAATATCAACTTTCTTTCCATTATCCTACTTATTTAATATAGAATGGATAAAATGTATTTCACAGCCATCGCATCATATCCAATGTTTTTCCATTTCCCCACATTTTCTCATGTTGCTCTCTACCTAGAATGTCTTTTCTTCTCCAACTCCTCCTACTGGCGTGAGTTCATCCTTCATAAATTGGCTCTAATGTCACCCCCCTAGATTTATTTTCCAATCATCCTTGTGGTTTATTTTTCCTCTGGAATTTTATAGACATATTTTGGAGCTTCTTATGGCATATGCCAGTCTATTTGTTTAGTAGTTATTTTGTGTCCCTTACTACACTGCAAGCCCTCCATAGTGCCCAGTATAATGCCATATTCTGTGGCACTAAGTTGCTATTGATTGAATATACATATTCATAAATTAGTCTAGAGAAAAAACTCTTATCTGCTTATTAAAAACATGAAAACCACTGAAATTTCAGTCTTTTTTTTTTTCTTTTTCTGGCATCCTGCAGAGTAGCTTAAAGCCATTTTGCAATTTTCTAACTAAGAAATAATTCATACATAGGTTTTTTCTTATTACTTCCCATAACTTACTTTGTAGAATTCTGAGCTTTGATTATAAATCAGAGTTCAAAGTTTTCAAATTCAGAAGAAAAATTGTATTGGGGTTACATGACAAAATCAATGAACAACGAGATTTAAAACAGCAATTTATAAACTACACAGTTGTTTGTTTGCAATAATTAACTTTATCTACTTCTTAGAAATGTTTAAATCAGTTGCTATTTTAATATTTAAAAGCTATTTATCAAATTAATTTTTAAGACACAAAAATGTACTTCTTGTGAAAGCTGAAAATAAATAAGCAAGTAAATAAAAAACATTCATAGACAAGTTTCTTTATTTTAATTCAGGAGCACTGATAAAAAGTCAAATAGACTCCCAGTGCCCACATGTCTATTACGTTACACATATTACTTGAAACATTATATTTTAAAAACTAATGTAAAATTATACATAATAAACTATATGTGTAATTTTAGTTTTTTGAAGATATATAAAATAATTTAAATATTTAAAATAATATAAAGCTATTAATATAAGTTGGAGAAAGTCAGATTTATTTTATTGTCATTTACCCAGAATGTTAAAAGCCAGTTTGCATAGAATAATGTTGAACACAAATATAATGTGATTTAAACACCAGGGAAAAGAAAACACTGTAACTTGCCTCGAATACTTATTTAGGCATTAGGCTGAGACTTAGAAGCCCAACATTATATGCAGGGCAGCACTGCAAATGGGAATTTTTTCAGTCTTTTTTATTTGAAAATTTAAGAATAATATTATTTACATCCTGAATATTTTACATCAAACTCTCCTCTCTACTTTTGCTTCCTTAAGAAATTCTCCATCCCAGCCATTGCCACAGTTTTAACATAGACAGTCATCATTCTCACCCCTCTGACCTAAAGAGCTTTTTAATCTGCCTCCAGCCTCATCCTTGTCAATTCTCTCTTCGACATTGCATTTAACAGATTATTCTGTATTGCATATATGATAGACATTTCTTTATTTTAAATGTATGAATAAATGTCTATATTTATAAAAATAAATTCCAAGTTCATCCCGTACATGACTTAATGATCTCAGTCTTACATACTATATCCAGCTTCATATTTATCATCCCATTTTTGATTTTGTTTGAGCAGTTCAAAAACTCTGTATTCCACCTGATCCAAAATAGCTGTTTGAGACTTTCTGTTTTCTGAAAACTTAGAATCACACCGTTGGCCAAAAACAATTAGTTGGTTATAAGTGATTGTTCTCTTAAAGAGTTCATTAACACATTAACAAATGACATATGGAAAAAAAAAAACTCAATGTTGTGTATTGGGACAAAGCATAGTAAAATTTAAATACAAATTCAATCACTTTTATAAGTATATATTGTGAAAATATGAAAGGTCAGGCACAAGTGAGTCTTTAGGATTTCAAGACCAAGAAACAGTTCATTAAAAAACTCAGTCTCTAAAGAAGGAAAAGTTGGACTTTGCAGTCAGATAAAAAGCCACCACATGTAAAAACTCAGAGTTTAGCTTCTCGTTTTCAACTTCAGAAATGGTTTTATGGTTTTGGCCGCTTCATATTGCTTTGCCTTTGTTGTTGAATGTGTTAATGAAATTGAGAGGAATTAAGGATTTGGCAGTGACGGTAAAGGCAGCCTTCTCAGCCCTTGCAGGGGTCAGAATGGGGCCAGAAAGGATAGCAGTTTATAGTTCAAGGTAAGGACAGCAGGGAGGCAACTGGTGCCTCAAAACAGACCTAAAAGTATCTGGTTAAGTGCAAAGTGAAAAGACAGAAGGAGGCTGCAGCATGGATTGAACCAAGAGTGAATTTGAAAAAAAAAAAAAAAAATAGGCGGTGGAAGAAAGAAAGAAGGAGGAGGAGGAGGAGGAGGCGGCGGCAGCGGCAGAGGAGGGGACAGCAGCGGAGGAGAAGAGGGTGGCGGAAAGGGAAACTTCTTAAATTAAATATTGTGGAGAAAGTTGACATTGAAATTGGAGCATAAGTCAACCCTGAGTTCTGCCTGAGAAAAAATATATATATTTTTTTCTGAAAACAAAAACAAAGCCCTCTTCCTGCATTCTTGATTTCACATGAAATTACCTGAAAAATTTTGCAGGCACGGCTTGTGTCTACGGGTATTACAGCTATCTAAAGTAGGTCACTTTGAAATAATTCTTTATAAATGTTCTTGTTCATTCAGAAATCACTATGATAAAAATAATATAACTCATAAGTAGAAGGATGCTAACTGTTCAGGAAAGGTAATTTTTACCTTCCTGTGTGCATGAGCATATGAACAAACTGTCTGAATTGAGAAGAGATTGCAAAGAAACAGAAATGGTGTTCCATTTGCTGACTTCTGATGTGTGTTGTTTATAGTACATACAAAGGGTAAGAAGAGAAGTTTCACAACTTCATGAAATTTCATACGTGGAATTTCACAGCCGGGAGAATGATGAGGGAAGCAGATGGCATAATCATTTATTAGAAAATCAGCCACTTTCTCATATATTTAATAGCTCTTTCTTCATTCTTTGGGATTTGCATTTTAAATGATTAAGGATACAGTAAGACAGCATGAAACCTCATTAACAAAGATATATCTTCGGGCCTCTACCTGAAGGGAAAGTGGTGATTTTTCCACCTCATAGCCCTCAGTTTAAATACCTGCTGATTTGTTTTATCTCTACTTACTTCAAAGTATTTCAGCCACATTAATGCAGCTTTTAACTATAGAAACCAACAGAATACAAAATCGAGCTTTTAGCTATATCCTAAAACAAACCAGAACATTTTTCATTTATGAAGTCTCTATTGTCTATGACAATATGTAATATATGAGGTTAACCAAGTGCTTCCCTTGATGCTAACATAAGAGGGGATAAACACATCTCTATGATTTTTGAAGTTAATTATGAGAACTACATAGCAGATTTGCTTTTAAACAGATGTGGTGTCTTTAGTGCTTTGACGTAGGATACTAGAGCAATAGTGGTGGTAGATAGTATATATTCTCACTGTACATATAACAAAGCAATGTAATAATTAAGGCTTAATCAGAGCATTCTCCTGCGGCTTTCCCAATGACTGTTGAGGCAATAATGACATTATAGATTAGATCGCAAATTGCAACAAAGTTAGGCAACAGCATCATAAAAAGCAATATTGATGTATAAAAGAATTAGATAAACTTAGCCAATGAAGCATAACACCTTATTCATATTAACCTCCAGCACGGCCCTGGAAGTCCCAGGCATTGATCCAATCATTTGCTTGCCTAAGTATTTTCCACCTTCTATGCATCACTTACTTCTTCTCTCTAACACCCACTCTGTTCTATAGAAATGCTTTGTGCTCTCTCTTTTACAAGGTAAATACTGAGCAAAAGAAGTGGGAGGCGATTTTCAGCAAAAGACAGTATTCAAGCAGTTAAAGCTGCATGCACATGAAAAGCATTAGAATCTGTGGGCTGTTTTTATACCTGACTCAGTCCTAAAAAGTTAATTAAAGCATGGCAATCCTACTGACTTCACAGAATAGTGGATGTCCTAGGAGCATAAGTCCTTCTCATTGCTAGTTAGGACCAAGGAGAACACTAGTGTGTGCTTTTGTGGTTGCACACTTGCGTTGGTGTTTGTATGTGTGTTTTCTTTCGATGGTTTACTCTGTTTTTTATTGTAATGGTGATTACATTCCAATAAAAATTTTTCAACCCTACTTCCATGATAAAAATATATATATTTTATAAACAATAGTGAGCATTGAAGTCAGTGAAGGTAATAATAATTGTCATTCTCAGAAAAGAAAAAAAAGAGTATTTAACCTGGATGAATCTGGGAATACGAGAGCAGAGGACTTAGGTGACCTCTATAGATTCCACTGAGAAGTTTTATATTCCAATTCCTGTAAGAATATAAAGAATGATTACTGTGTGTCTCAATACTCTACCCTGTGAGATGATAAGCCTTCAGGAGTTCCAGGAAAGTGACAGAGGGTACTAAGTCAGAGGCTCAGTAGGAGACACATTGACACCTAAGATACAAAGCAAATACAATAAAACATTTAAAAAAGTGCTCAAAAATGTTTCCTTAATGTATGAATTTCCCCTAATTCTTCTGTGGCTAGTAACAATTATCCCCAAGGTTGAAAAAGAGAAAAGTGAGCCAACCCTATTATGTTAAAATACCAAAAATAATCTACTATAAACTTTTTAAAATGTGCTTTATCTGTTAAAAATAAAAATAACTGCCTATTCAAGTGGGTCAACATCTGAATAAAATATAATTATTTTAATAAAAAACATGTTCATATTTAAAAGCAAATTTTTATAAACATTCCACATGCATGTTGATATGATTTAGCTGTGTCCTCACCCAAATCTCATCTTGAATTGTAACTCTCACAATTCCCACATGTCCTGGGAGGAAGCCAGTGGGAGGTGATTGAATTATGAGGGCAGGTCTTTCCTGCACTGTTCTCATGATAGTAAACGAGTCTCATGAGATCTTATGGTTTTAAAAAAATGGAGTTTCCCTGCACAAGCTCTCTTCTCTTGTCTGCCATCATATGAGATGTGCCTTTCACCTTCTGCCACGTGAAACTGTAAATCCATTAAACCTCTTTCTATTGTGAGTTGCCCAGTCTCAGGTATATTATTATCGGCAGTGTGAAAATGGACTCATACAGTAAATTGGTACCAGTAGAGTGAGGTGCTGCTGAAAAGATACCTGAAAACTTTGGGAGGCCAAGGTGGGCAGATCATGAGGTCAGAAGATAAATTACCTGGGCATGGTGGCACGCACCTGTAGTCCCAGCTACTCGGGAGTCTGAAGCAGGAGAATCTCTTGAACTCGGGAGGTGGAGGTTGCAGTGAGCCGAGATCACAGCACTGCCCTCCAGCCTGGTGACAGGGCGAGACTCCATCTCAATCAAAAAAAAAGAAAAAAGAAAAAAGAAAATGTGGAAGCAACTTTGGAACTGGGTAACAAGCAGAGGTTGGAAAAGTTTGGAGGGCTCAGAAAAGACAGGAAAATGTGGGAAAGTTTGGAACTCCCTAAAGACTTGTTGAATGGTTTTGACCACATGCTGATAATGATATAGACAATGAAATCCAGGCTGAGGTGGTCTCAGATGGAGATGAGGAACTTGTTGGGAACTGCAGCAAAGGTGACTCTTGTTATGTTTTAGCAAAGAGGCTGGTGGCATTTTGACCCTGCCCTAGAGATTTGTGGAACTTTGAACTTGAGAGAGATCATTTAGGGTATCTGGCAGAAGAAATTTCTAAGCAGCAAAGCATTCAAGAGGTGACTTGGGGGCTGTTAAAAGTATTCAGTTTTAAAAAGGAAATAGAGCATAAATGTTTGAAAAGTTTACAGTCTGACAATGTAATAGAAAAGAAAATCCCATTTTCTGAGGAGAAATTCAAGTTGGCTGTACAACTTTTCATATGCAATGAGGAGACAATGGTAATCCTCAAGACGATGGGGGAAGTGTCTCCAGGGCATGTCAGAGGTCTGTATGGCAGCCCCTCCCATCACAGGCCAGGAGGCCAAGGGGGAAAAAGGCATTTTGTGGACTGGAACCAGAATGCCCCGCTGTGTGCAGCTTAGGGACTTGGTGCCCTGCATCCCAGCCACTCCAGCCGTGGCTGAAAGGGGCCAACACAGAGTTCAGGCCACTGCTTCAGACAGTAAGAGCTTTCAAGCTTTAGCAACTTCCACATGATGTTGAGCCTGCAAGCCACAGAAGTCAAGAATTGAGGCTTGGGAACCTCTGCCTAGATTTCAGAGGACGTATGGAAATGCCGGGATGCTCAGGCAAAAGTTTGCTGCAGGGGCAGGGCTGTCATGGAGAACCTCTGCTAGGGAAGGGCAGAAGGGAAACCTGGGGCCGGAGTCTCCACACAGAGTCCCTATTGGGACACTGCCTAGTGGAGCTGTGAGAAGAGGGCCACAGTTCTCCAGACCCCAGAATTGTAGATCCACCAACAGCTTGCACCACGCACTGGAAAAGCCACAGACACTCAACACCAGCCCGTGAAAGCAGCTAGGAGGGAGGCTGTACTCTGAAAATCCACAGGGGCAGAGATGCCCAAGACCGTGTGAACCTACCTCTTGCATCAGCATTACCTGGATATGAGACATGGAGTCAAAAGAGATCATTTTGAAGCTTTAAGATTTGACTCCCCCTCTGGATTTCAGACTTTCATGGGGCCTGTAGCCCCTTTGTTTTGGCCAATTTCTCACATTTAGAATGGCTATGTTTACCCAATTCCTGTACCCCCATCGTATCTAGAAAGTAACTAAGTTGCTTTTGATTTTACAGGCTCATAGGCAGAGGGACTTGCCTTGTCTCAGATAAGACATTGGAATGTGGACTTTTGAGTTACTGCTGAAATGAGTTAAGACTCTGGAGGACTGTTGGGAAGGCATGATTAATTTAGAAATGTGAGAACATGAGATTTGGGAGGGGCCAGGGGCAGAATTACATGGCTTGGCTTTGTCCCCACCCAAACCGCATCTTGAATTGTAATTCTCACAATTCCCACGTGTAATGGAAGGAACCCAGTAAGAGGTGACTGAATTGTGGGAGCAGGTGTTTCCTGCACTGTTCTTGTGATAGTGAATGAGTCTCATGAGATCTGATGGTTTTTAAAAAAGGGGAGTTTCCCTGCACAAGCTCTCTTCTCTTGTCTGCCATCACGTGAGATGTGCCTTTCACCTTCTGCCATGATTGTGAGGCCTCCCCAGCCATATGGAACTGTAAGTCCAATAGACCTCTTTCTTTTGTAAATTGTTTAGTCTTGAGAATGTCCTTATAAGCAGTGTGAAAACAAACTAATACACATATACTAAATAATAGCATTGAATATTCGAAAGAAAACATTAATTCAAGAAGAAAAGTATAAGCATTTAATTGTGTTTTTTATTAATCATGGAAATCGGTTTCATTCTATGAAACATTTTTCATAACCTTTTCATAAGTTGCTTTGTTGCCAATCAATCCAGGGCTTTTCATAGAAAACATCACAATAAACAGAGATAGTGCTGGCTTTATTTCTAACACTCTCTCTTAATAGTGGATTATACTAGAACGAAATCACCTACTTGCCTTGCGTCATTGGCAAAAGATTTGGTATCCTCAAATTTGTTGTCCTACTAAAAGAAAATCTGTTTTTTATTGAAATGTACATGAACAGGTTACATGTAACTTCCTTTCTGATCAAAATTTTTATACTATTTGATCGATGGATAGAATTAAATGTATATTTATCTCTGTCTCTGTCTCTGCCTCTCTTTCCCTCTCTCGTCTTTCACGTTCATGCTCTATCTGCATGACAGACACAGTAAAAACCACCAGCACTCACTAATTTTTTAAATAATTACCTGTCCTTGAAATGTTTCTCATAGGTATTTTATCCTCTAGATCTTTCACCTCCAGATGTTAATGCTTGCTGGAGTCCAAAAGTGCATGATCCTGAAAAGAGTTTTAAAATAATAATGCACAGAGACGAGAAGATTCAAGGTCACTTCAAAGTTATAACTTACAAACTATTTAAGTAATTAAAAATGAGAAAATATACCTGAATTAACTAGGAGAACTGAGGAAATTACATAAGTAATTTAATAACATTATCTGACTAATTTAGATATATGAAATTAAAGTATCTTTCCATAAACAGGATCCTCACATCTCCACTTCAACATATTTATTTTCTTTTTTTCTCTCTTCTTCATTTCTGAAATAGAGAACATGTTAGAGGGAACAACAAGTAGAGTGCATCTAGTACAGGAAAAATATTAATTGCTTGAAAATGCAAAGTGAGGAAAGAAATCAATTGTGAGTAAACCACAGAATGAAACCCCTTGACCTTGTCAGATGCTTTATGGGAGAGACCCTTCAATCAGAAATGTGCTGATGCTAAATTATCACAGGATTTGATCTATCTTTTAATAATTGAAAACTCCCATTCCTGGAAGAGAACCAGTTCTCTTAACAGCCACTAATTTTTCACAGTGGAAATTTAGTACCTGAAACGATTGCAGATTTATCCACTAAGACTTGTATTTATATTATATGGCACATCATATTCAATATTAGGCTCTGATTGTAAATAGCCACATTGTCTTTTGAGATGCACTATCCTGTGATGTTATTAAAATTCTTTAAAATGCTGTATATAGTTTAATATCTTTAGTATCATTCCCTTAAATACCAAACCATAAACAAAGATAAATGCCATTATCTACAACATCAGTTGTTACATGTTGCATAAAAAGAAGATGCTAACTTTGAATTCATCAGGTATTTTTGTACAGACATAAAATAAAGAGAATAATAATTAAAATTGTTATTCAAAACTTTCACTTTATTTTATATGTACAATATCCTTGTGTTTTAAAAACTGGTACATTACTGTAAGAAAATTTATCAATGTTCATCAGAATTATAAATGCACATTCATGTGGTCTAGCAATTCCATGTCTAGGAAATTATCTTCTAGATATAGTCACATATGGACATGTGTCTGAACAAGGTTACTCAATGCAGCATTATTTTTTAAAAACATATTACTTTTATTGTGGTAAAATACACAAAGTTTACACCTTAACCATTTTAATGTAGTGCAGTGATATTAAATATATTCATCATGTTGTGCAACCACCACCATCGTCCATTCCCATAATTCTTTTCATCCTGTAAAACTGAAACTCTGTTCCCACTAAATAATAACTTCTCTTTCTTCTTTCCCTCCAGCCTCTGGCAAATACTATTCTACTTTCTGTCTCTATGATTTAGCCTAATCTATCTACTTCATATAAGAAGAATTATACAGCATTTGTCTTTTTCTGATTGACATATGTCACTTAATGTCCTAAAGTTTCCTTCACATAATGGCATGCATCATAATTTTCTTCTTTGAAAGGTTGAATAGTAGCCCATTATATGTATGTTTCCTATTTTGTTTATCCACTCTGTGTGGACAATTGAATTGCTTCGACATTTTAGCCTTTGCTACTTCTGTGAACATGGGTATACAACTATCTCTCCAAGATCCTGCTTTTAATTATTTTACATACATACACAAAAGTGGGATTGCTGAATTATATGATAATCCAGCTTTTAGTTTCTTGAGGACCTCCATACCATTGTTATCCATAGCAGCAGCTGTATCATCTTAACATTTTCCCACCAACAGTGCATGAGTGTTCTAGTTGCTCCATATCTTTGCCAACACTTACTATTTTTGAGGTTTTATTTTTATTGTTTTCATACACTCCTACTAGATGTGAGGCAGCAGTTATGATTTGCATTTTCCTAGTGATTAGTGAAATTGAGCGTCTTTTCCTGAGCTTATTGGGTATTTGTATATCTTCTTTGGAGAAATGTTAAAGTCTTTGGGTCATTTTTGAATTGGGTTGTTTGGTTTATTTTGTTGTCCTCTTGAGGACTTCTCTACATATTCTGGATATTAAACAGATATGTTATTTACAGATATTTCCTCTCATTCTTTGGATTGCCCTTTTCATCTATTGATAAAGTCCTTTTTCACATACTTTTAAAAAAACTTTTCATGGAGTCACATTTGTCAATTTTTCCTTTCGTTGGGTGTGCCTTTATTGTCATTTCAATGAAGTAACTGGCAAATCTAATTTCATGAAGCTTCTTCCATATGTTTTCTTCTAAAAGTTCTATAGTTTAAGGTCTTACATTTAGGTTTTTAATCCATTTGGAGCTAAGTTTCATATATATATAATATTAGGTAAGGGTTCAAATTTACTCTTTTTCATGTGAATATTAAATTCTCCCACCACTATTTGTTGAAAAGACTGTTCTTTCTTCATTGAATGGTCTTGCCACCCTTGTCAAAAATCATTTGACCTTACACATGAGGGTATTTTTTCTAGGCTTTCTATTCTATTGCATTGTTCTATATATCTGTCTTTATGACAGTATCACACTGTTTTGATTACTGTAGCTTTGCAGTAAGTTTTGAAATTAGAAAGTGTAAGTCCTGCAGCTTTATTCTTCTTTTCCAATATTTTTTGGTTATTGGGGTCCTTGAGATTCCATAAGAATTCTAGGAAGAGGTTTTGTATTTCTACAAAACAGTCATTAGAGTTTAATAGGGATTGCATTGAATCTGTGGATCACTTTGTGTAGTATTGATATCATTAACAAAAACTCCCAAATTAGAAAGAAGTAAAATTATCCCTATTCACAGATTATGTAACATTGTATATAGAAAATCCTAAAGATTCTACTAAAAAAACTATTAAAATTGATCATTGAATTTAGCAACATGGCAGAATAAAATCAATACACAAAAATCAGTTGCATCTATATACACTAACAGTGAATAATCTGAAAGAAAATTACATAAACAATTTCTTTTACAATAGCATCAGACAGAATAAAATACTTAAGAATTAACATAGCCAAGGAGATAAGAGACATGTAAAATAAAAACTATAAAACATTGCTGAAATAAATTAAAGAAGACATAGATAAATGGAAACACATCTCATATTCATGGACTGGGAGACTTAATGTTTTTAGGCGGTAAATGTTATCCAAAGCAATCTATTAATACATATTGAATACAGTCCCTATCAAAATCCTAATGTCTTATTTTATCATTTAAAAAAGCTCATATCCTAAGATTGTTTCTAAATAACAAGTATGTAAAGAAAATCTCAAACTGATGACTCATGTGAATATGTAATAAAATTACTCTAGATGATTTTGCTGAGTATTAAATAGCTAGTCTAGAGATACCTAGGGAATGTAAAATGACTTTTACTGGAGGGTTTAATACCTATGATACCTAATTAATAGCCCTTTTCTATTCAGGTATATGTAGGAACTAGAAGAGAAAAGATACCTGTTACCTGCGCTTGCATATTTACAGCAGCACTAGTTACAACAGCAAAGATATGGAATTAGCATAATGTCCACCAATGGAAAACTGGATAACTGGATAAAGAAAATGTGATGTGTGTATACACAAATCATATACCATGGAATATTGCTCAACAATCAATAAAAGAATGAAATCATATCTTTTGCAGAAACATGGATGGAACTGGGGGCCATTATCCTAAGTAAGATGACTCAGAAACAGAAAGTCAAATACTGCATGTTTTTACTTATAAACAAGAGCTAAACAAAGGGTACACATGGATATATATAGAGTATATAGAGTGGAATAATAGACATTGGAGACTACAAAAGATGGGAGGATGGTATTGAGTTGAGGGTTGAAAAATTACCTAAGGGGTAGAATGTTTGCTCTTCAGGTGATGGGTATACTGAAAGCTCACGCTTCACCACTACATGATATATGCATGTAAGAAATCTGCGCTGTACCCCCTAACTCTATAAAAATAAAAGGCACATTTAAGGAAAAATAAATAGGCCAGGCATGGTGGCTCAGGCCTGTAATCCCAGAACTATGTGAGGCTGAGGGGGAGGATCACTTGAGGTCAGGAGTTCGAGACGAGCCTGGCCAACATGGGGAAACCCCGTCTCTATTATAAATGCAAAAATTAGCTGGGCATGGTGGCAGATGCCTGTAATCCCAGCTACTCAGGAGAATGAGGCAGGAGAATCGCTTGAACCCAAGAGGCAGAGGTTGCAGTGAGCCAAGATCGTGCCATTGCACTCCAGCCTGGGCAACAAGAGTCGAACTCCATCTCAAAAAATAAATAAATAAATAACATAAAATAAATAAACAGTACTGTCTTCATTAGTTGAAAGATAGAACAGAAAAAAGGAAAATGAATAATTTTATTAAAAAATTTAAGAAAGGTACATCTCCATTTATGCATGAAAATTTATGTAATACATTTGTAATATTTATTCAACGGATTGAGCACTTACTCTCCACTAAGATGCACAAGATGCTAAAAATACAATGATTAATAAGACAAAGTTCCTGCCCTCAAAGATCTTAGTGTGAGATCCAGATTGGTTTGATAAATGCTGCAACTGTCGTAAATATCAATAGAGTTTAGTAGTTGTGGAGTATTTATGTCTGGGCTGTGGGAAGTGGTTAGGATTGACTCATAAAGAGTTATTTTCTCATTAAAACTTGAGAAATCTTACAAGATTTTAAGCAGGAAAGTGACATACTGTGATTTGATCCTTTTTTTTTTTTTTTTTTTTGAGACGGAATCTTGCTCTGTTGCCCAGCCTGGAATGCAGTGGCGCGATCTCAGCTCACTGCAACCTCCGCCTCCCAGGTTCAAGCAATTCTCCTGCCTCAGCCTCCTGAGTAGCTGGGATTACCGGCACCCACCACCACGCCAGCTAATTTTTGTGTTTTTAGTAGAGACGGGGTTTCACCATGTTGGTCAAGCTGGTCTCGAACCCCTGACCTCGTGATCCGCCCGCCTTGGCCTCCCAAAGTGCTGGTATTACAGGCGTAAGCCACCGCACCCGGCCCTGATTTACTCTTTACTTACCCAAAAACCTTCAATGAAAAGAAGAAATAGTGACTTAAAAGAAGTAATGTGTAGAACAATCCTTTGGACCCATGAGAAGAAAATTAAATTGTTGTAGAATCTGCTTCCAAAACTAATGCCAGTGACACTGGCAACACAGACACTCAGGAAGGTGTTTATTCTTATGTCTATATTTCATAAGATCTACTTCAGACAACAATTTCACCTGGTGTCTTTCCTGCCAAATTATATGTATTTTCTTCATCTAAAACTATTCAGACAAATACCTGTAATCTTAGATCAGTATACTCCCTCAGATAACCTAATATTGTCTTACCTGACGATGTGTTAGAATGTCAAATTCTGACAGAAGAGACAATTTTGAAGTAGAGATAGACCCATATTGTATGATGTATTTTGAAAATAATTTCTCAAACATCTTAAATGACACTTTCTTAATAACTTGAGAAAGTTATAAAATAGTAATAATAATTATTTCATCAGATTTTTAAGAGGCTTAAATAAGTAAAAACATATTATGGAATATAGCATAAGCTCAATAAATGTATGTTCTTTTTTTTGTCCTTAAATTTGTTAATCATCTTATTGGACTAATTAACCCCCTTATTCCAATCTTTTGATTTCACCCTAGTTATTTTGTCTGTTTGTTGTTTTGCTTATTAGTGAGTTGGACAGCCATTGTTCTGGTGCCTTTTTCACTAACTAGACTTGTAACCTACTGTAAATCTCTTCGCTTCTTTGCAACTGAAGGTATTCCTTTGAAACATAAGCACACTGAAACTTTTAATCCCTGGGACGCCCTCTTTTTTTCTCTTTTCTGACACAGAATCTTGCTGTGTCCCTCAAGCTAGAGAGCAGGGTTGTGATCTTGGCTCACTGCAATCTCTGCCTCCTGAACTCAAGCGATCCTCCTACCTCAGCCTCCCAAGTAGCTGGGTCCACAGGTAGGCACCATCTTGTTCCAACAAAGAATGTTTTTTTCTAAAATAAAATGAGAATTAATAGCATATTAAGCACCGGAACATAAATGAGTGGGAAAAATAAGTATTCATAATAATGTAAAAGAAACTCCAAAGTCTACAATAGAAGTATGTATAGAAGTATTTCAATGCCTGAATGATGGGCTCTAACACATATAACAAATAGGCAGAAACAGGTCTTTTTAAAGGTAGCATTCAACAAAAGAGTCTATTTACCTGATTTTAACACTACAAACAGAACTATTAATCAAAGAATCAGGTTGGGTTATGATTGCCAGATAATATGAGAAGTTCCAGTTAATTTTGAATTTAAGACAAACAAGATATTTTACTATAAATATGTCCTATGCCATGTTTGGTATATATGTATACTACAAGCATATTTGTTTTTTTAATCTGAAGTTCAGATTTAATTGAACATCCCATATTTTTATTCTAAATTTAGCAACCCTAACAGAATTCACGAGATACATAATCTATATTTAATAATACATTAAAAAGTTTTCTAGCTCAAGATTTCATTAAGAAAAATTAGCCCTTTATCGGATAATTCATTCATCATTCATTAATTTATTATGTTAAAAGTGTCTCAGAAGTCAGATCTTGTGCTAGGTATTTGGGTATTCCATATTTAACAAAAGACTACCAGATCATTCTACATTCTGGGATAATTATTCTCAGTATCTGAATTATAGACCACAAGGGGCAGAAAGAGTATGCCAAATTATTTCAAATTATAAACGTTAGTTTTTAAACAAAAACCTATAATTGGAAAGTATGTCACAGGTTTACAAAACCCTCATACTTATTCCTGACAATACTGAATAACAAATACATTTTAGCATTAAGTTTAGAATATAATTTTAATTAAAGTCAACACATTCTATTAGTATTATAGAGTATTATGGTATCATGCAGGAACCTAGAGATATGATAATCATGATCATTAAGTCTGGAAAAAAAGTAATAGTATCCTTGTGAGACTAATTGAGACAATGTGTATGAAATATTTTTTTCTGTGTTTGATACAAGGTACGTACTTAATAAATGGGAATTGTCTTTACTGTTAATATTAACAAGCTATACTCTCTGCTTGTATCTTCTAGGTGTTCACAGTGTACTCTAAATAATAATAAAAATGTTTGGCTTTACAGGCGTAGGAACATAGGAAAAGAGTTTTAATTTAATGCAATCAAAGAACTCTGTTATATGCAAGTTTCATTTTTACTCTATTGGGATAAGGGTAGGTAAAACTAGGGAATTTATGTTCTCTCCCCCTGTAATGTCTGCTAATCAGATAAGTTAGAAAAGCATCATCACAGAATATTAGAGAACAGGCTTGCAGACTCTTCAAGGAGAATGCCACATGTGACATTCCTATTTTATTTTAGTTAATTTCAGCTGTTTTTATACTTCACTAGATAATAGCATGTGTTAATGTCTCCAATTTGTAATAGTAAATCTTTGGCTACAGCCTATTTCTAATACAGATGCACTAGGCAGAACCATCTGCTTATTTTGAACTTTAAAAAATATTTTCAGTAAGTGGATTTGCTGAATATACTTCAATTTGCACATGAAACTTAATGCCCGGCATTACTCTGGTTCATTGATTATGTGTCAGTTGAACCATATTTATATGACTTGGTTTATTTGAGGGAAAAAAGGTAAAAATAATTGTAATTTTTTAAATGTGAAAAATTAGCTTTGTCTCAGAGTATACATCATAACTGTCAACAGTTAGCAAATATGTAAATTAGTATCCCATATTAGACTTCTTATTAAGACACTACCTATAGAAAAACTCTACCAAATTCACTAGATTTATAAAAAGTAGTAATTAGCTAGGCATGGTGGCACATGCCTGTAACCCCAGCTACTAGGGAGGCTGAGGCAGGAGAATCGCTTGAACCCAGGAGGCGGAGGTTGTGGTGAGCCAAGATCAAGCCATTGCACTCCAGCCTGGGCAACAAGAGCAAAACTCTGTCTCAAAAAATAAATAAATAAATAAATAACACAATCTGGGCTCACTGCAACCTCTGCTTCCCGGGTTCAAGCGATTCTTGTGCCTCAGCCTCCCGAGTAGCTGGGACTATAGGCACACGCCGCCACGCGGGGCTAATTTTTTGCAATGTCTTTTTTTTTTTTTTTTTTTGAGACGGAGTCTTGCTCTGTCGCCCAGGCTGGAGTGCAGTGGCACGATCTTGGCTCACTGCAAGCTCCGTCTCGCAGGTTCACGCCATTCTCCTGCCTCAGCCTCCCAAGTAGGTGGGACTACAGGCGCTTGCCACCACGCCAGGCTAATTTTTTGTACTTTTAGGAGAGACGGGGTTTCACCGTGTAAGCCAGGATGGTCTCAATCTCCTGACCTCGTGATCGCAATAGGTGTACACCCACCTGCCGATATTGATCCGAATAGAAT